>NW_024426663.1:32174453-32175663 GCF_017311325.1 Ursus maritimus | reverse complement strand
TACCATGACAGAGACCTGGAGCTAGGGGGAAGGGAAGGCTATTTCTAGCTGAGGAAGAGCAATCAAGGATTGGGCTGTGTTGAGTTGTCCTTGTGTGTATGTTATACTCATGGATGAGTAATTTATCTTCACTGTTGAAACTCAGTGGGCATGCAGGGGTGGGGAATTTCTCCCTTCTCCATACCAGGATGGGGTAGAATATCTATTTTACATAAAATCTCTCCTGGTCTAATCTATGTATCACTTCTACTACAATAGATAAAAAAAGGGAGTGGGGAATGTCTGAATAATTTAGCATGGCATCTAAGAATAAACGCTGCTGGTCATTCAAGATCCACCAGGGCAACATGAACAGTCCACTGATAGCCATGGGTAATCGGATGGGTAATCGGAAGAGGATTCCTGTTGGAGAATCAGAACGGCCTGCAGCTGTCTGCACTTCTTTACCGGAACTCCCCTTCTTCCCTCTACCAGCAATGCTCCCGCCACATACCCCTTCCTCTCGCAGTGCCTAAAACCTCACGTTCCAGGGACCTTCCTGAAGACCCTACCCAAGCGAGGTTCTCCCTACCCCCCAGCAGTCTGTTTAATTCATGAAATACATTATCATTTGTAATGCTTACTTTCTTAGCAACTATCTTTCTGAGCCGAGTGCAAACTCCTAACGGATCCTTTCTGTCTTGTTCATACCCGGGGCTGAGCATAGTGCCCAACATGTAGCAGATGTGTATCACTTCTTCGATGCATGAATAAATTAGTAAATAAAGAAGCAGTAGCACTATGACTTTAGCCAAGTCCTCCTCCTTCTCTAGGCCATGGTTGCCACGCCAATAAAATGAAAGAATTCGAGCCAGGGATCCAGGTTGAATACTCTATGATTCTGTGACTTCCTTGGCAAACTCAAAACCAGCTCCTCACCAGAAAGGGTTGAGCATCCCTGACTACAATAGTCTCCTAGGAGAGAAAATAGGCAACTGATGGGAGAAGGTTGGGCATTCTGGCCTCATTTTTTTTTTTTTAATGAAAATGCCTAAATAAATGTTGTTTGCTGAAAAGCCAGGAAACTGAAACTGCCGTCATGTGCGGGTGGATTGATTCACACGGTGTGGGCAATCAGGGGGCGGGGGGGACCTGGGCTTAGCCCCATCCCCTGGGGGACACTAATATGAAAATGCCTGCAAAGGACTTTCTGACAGAGTTAAAATTGCCT
>NW_024426663.1:31997611-32174443 GCF_017311325.1 Ursus maritimus | reverse complement strand
GATGCAGGGTCTGTGTCACTGTCTGAACTGGGAGCAGGGACTGAGGGAGCGCGGCGCTGAGAACTGAGCGCTCAGACGTTACTTCACATCTCCACAGAATGATGCAACAATGGCCCTGCTGAGGGTTCTGTTAAATAGCTCAGTGTTTGGTTCTCTGTCCTCTGTGATATTCTTGTCACCGAGCCAATGGCTTCATCACAGGAATTAAGCAAGGATCCCATGATGGCCATTTTTTGTTATTGGTAATAAAAGTCATCATGATGGGCTCCCTATACTGACCACTGTGCAAAAGGCAAAAAGAAAAAAACAGCAGCATTCCCTTTCTAACATCTCCTCCACCTAAGATTATTTTTAAGTTCCTCTATATGATTCATTCAACAAATATTCACTGAGCAGTTTTTATGGGCATGGCACTATGCTGGGTGCTGGGTTTGCTAGGTGATGATGAATCCAGTACCATCCTAGCCTCAAGGAACTTAGAAGACATTAGAGAGGATGGATGTACATAAAAACTAAATAGTCCAGGGCGCCTGGGTGGCTCAGCCCATTGAGCGACCAACTCTTGGTTCAGGTCATGATCTCATGGGTCATGGTCTCCTGATCTCCCCACTCAGTGGGGAGTCTGCTTAAAGATTCTAACCCTCTGCCCCTCCCCCCATTTGTGCTCACTCTCGCACTCTTTCCAAGTACCATGACAGAGACCTGGAGCTAGGGGGAAGGGAAGGCTATTTCTAGCTGAGGAAGAGCAATCAAGGATTGGGCTGTGTTGAGTTGTCCTTGTGTGTATGTTATACTCATGGATGAGTAATTTATCTTCACTGTTGAAACTCAGTGGGCATGCAGGGGTGGGGAATTTCTCCCTTCTCCATACCAGGATGGGGTAGAATATCTATTTTACATAAAATCTCTCCTGGTCTAATCTATGTATCACTTCTACTACAATAGATAAAAAAAGGGAGTGGGGAATGTCTGAATAATTTAGCATGGCATCTAAGAATAAACGCTGCTGGTCATTCAAGATCCACCAGGGCAACATGAACAGTCCACTGATAGCCATGGGTAATCGGAAGAGGATTCCTGTTGGAGAATCAGAACGGCCTGCAGCTGTCTGCACTTCTTTACCGGAACTCCCCTTCTTCCCTCTACCAGCAATGCTCCCGCCACATACCCCTTCCTCTCGCAGTGCCTAAAACCTCACGTTCCAGGGACCTTCCTGAAGACCCTACCCAAGCGAGGTTCTCCCTACCCCCCAGCAGTCTGTTTAATTCATGAAATACATTATCATTTGTAATGCTTACTTTCTTAGCAACTATCTTTCTGAGCCGAGTGCAAACTCCTAACGGATCCTTTCTGTCTTGTTCATACCCGGGGCTGAGCATAGTGCCCAACATGTAGCAGATGTGTATCACTTCTTCGATGCATGAATAAATTAGTAAATAAAGAAGCAGTAGCACTATGACTTTAGCCAAGTCCTCCTCCTTCTCTAGGCCATGGTTGCCACGCCAATAAAATGAAAGAATTCGAGCCAGGGATCCAGGTTGAATACTCTATGATTCTGTGACTTCCTTGGCAAACTCAAAACCAGCTCCTCACCAGAAAGGGTTGAGCATCCCTGACTACAATAGTCTCCTAGGAGAGAAAATAGGCAACTGATGGGAGAAGGTTGGGCATTCTGGCCTCATTTTTTTTTTTTTAATGAAAATGCCTAAATAAATGTTGTTTGCTGAAAAGCCAGGAAACTGAAACTGCCGTCATGTGCGGGTGGATTGATTCACACGGTGTGGGCAATCAGGGGGCGGGGGGGACCTGGGCTTAGCCCCATCCCCTGGGGGACACTAATATGAAAATGCCTGCAAAGGACTTTCTGACAGAGTTAAAATTGCCTTTGCTCAAACCCGCAAGCTTGCATGAAGTCCCTCCCTTCAACCTAGGTCTAGCACTGCCTTAGAGATCCCAAAAGTGGGTGGTCTGAACCTCTACTTGTAAGCCTACCTCAGACTCAAACAAACCCCACATTAGTTCAAAACACAGAAGCCGGAGGGATTGGCTGGATCAGCAATGTTGGTAAATACAGTGGCTTTTTTTCTTTAATCAGCAGGACACACAGGCTCCTGAGCAGGACAGGGGCGGTGAGGGGGTGGGGGTTGCGGGGGAAGCACTGGAAGTAATTTCTATGTGAAGCCCTTTAGTAGCCCACGTGAATCGCATCAGTGGTGTCATTCTAATTCCCACCAGACCCAGCTCCAAAACTTTTTTTAATCAGTCTTTCCTGTTTCCGATTAGCAAAGAACATGGGATTATTAAAAAAATTTTTTTAAAGCACTGGGTATTCCCAATGTTGATAAGGCTGGGAATCCTGCACATCTCATGAGAAGAAATCAAAAGTCTTAATTAAGAGTTTTGTTCTCACAATCAAATCTTGGACTTGTGCCCTGTGGCTCCAGTTCACACATGTTAACTCACTTCCGTCTTCCTCCAAGAGATAAGTCAACAGTATAAGGGATGCACCATTACCAGAAGACGATTAATTATTATTATGTGGGGTTCTGAAGGGAGGAGTATTTGGCTGTAGCATCATACTCTGGCGGCTCTGCTAGCCTCGCTGTGCGCCCGGCCTCCTTTGGGTGTACCCTGCAGTCCGCGAATACGGGTAGAGCTGAATTTCTCCTGGCCTGATCACACGTGCTCGTCTCCTGGGCTGACCAGGCAGACCGAGGGGGTCCATTACATACTACAATCCAGTGAAAAGAAACTGGAAACAGACCTGCCATTAGATGGCTGGGGTATTTTTTCATCATTTTAAGCAGATAATTCAGACGCTGGTGTTTCAAAGGGCTGCCCAAGATCTGCTCTCCATATGAGCAAATGATAAAATGCAAACCAGGGCTGTCCTGAGTCACCTGCTTATTTCCCTGAGCAGAATTCTTATTTTCTGAACTAAAATACTTGGTTTGGGGCGCCTGGGTAGCGCAGTCGTTAAAGCGTCTGCCTTCGGCTCAGGGCGTGATCCTGGCGTACCAGGATCGAGTCCCACATCAGGCTCCTCTGCTGTGAGCCTGCTTCTTCCTCTCCCACTCCCCCTGCTGTGTTCCCTCTCTCGCTGGCTGTCTCTCTCTGTCAAATAAATAAATAAAAAATCTTTAAAAAAAAAAAAAAATAAAATACTTGGTTTGACCACAGGGCTAAATATTTGGAATTGGGACTGTCCCAAAAATCTGGGACATATGGTTAGGATCTGAGGCCTATAGTCAAATTGGAGTTTTCTCAGCTATACTTGAGCCCTTTCTCCACTTTGCCCTGACGCATTTCACAGGCGTGTATGTGCACACGCTCCCTCCATCATGCACCATCCCAAAATTTCATATTAATGGGAAGGACAAATATACTTTATAGCCCTTGAGTATTGAAAAAAGCAACTGTAAAAAAATTTAAAGGTGCTTGGTATTTGAATGCTTTCAAGCCTAGTCCACTTATAACTTTAAGACTCAAAATTCAAACATTAATGCAATGGTGGATTCATCCACGCAAACTCCTTTTGTTCGAAAATCTGAGTCTTATTTCTGAGAACTCTGGAGACCACTTAAGAAATTTCTGGAAGGGAAATGGTGTGAGCACCCTTTCTGCCACCAAGACTGTCACTAATTGAAGCACATTATATTATAAAAAGTTCCGTTTCACTTGTTGAATGGTGCATCCCTGTTGGGAAAGCTTTGGGTGGAGGTGGAAGTAGGTGGGAAAGCAACCTCTGTCCCCAGGTAGCAGCCACCACTGAGGCCCTCAAGGCAATCTGAGCTGAAAGTCCCAAGCCCTCCCCCTGGCTTCTAGAAGGCCTAACTTGCGATGCTGGTTACCTGAAGTAAGGAGGAAAGGAGGTGCTGAATGAATATCCTTGTGACCCAAGAGAAGAGACTTCCCTATGGCTTACCCATCTCTTTTTTTTTTAAGATTTTATTTATTTGTTTGAGAGAGAGAGAGAGAGAGCACGAGCAGGGGGAGGGGCAGAGGGAGAGAGAAAGAAAGAGAGAGAGAGAAGCAGACGCCCTGCTGAGCAGGAAGCCTGATGCTGGGCGGGATCCCAGGACCCTGAGATAATGACCTGAGCCACCCAGGTGCCCCCGCCCATCTCTTGATTACTCAACTAGTGAGTTCCACAGGTGCCTGAAGCCTCCCCCAATGTTGACATGCTTTTTGGCTATTTCTGGCTGGGGGAAAGTACAAGAGGTGAAAACCTAATAATTTAATTTTCCCACTTGTTACAACTACAAGATTTTCTGAAGAAGAAACGTTAAAGTTGTGGCACATTCAAGGTTCTTTGGATAATCTACCAATCTATATCATGCCCAATGTGTCTGTTCCCTTTGCCCAAGCATGACTGAAATGGAGCCAAACTAGTCAAATCTTGTTATTCTATTTTGCCATTTTGTATGTCAAGAAATCTCTATTTTGAGTGCATGTAGGAGCCTTTTTGCCAAAGAGCAGCACCGTGTTATAGCTGTTCTCCCAGTGATGCAATTCGTATCCCCTCGGTCTTCTTTTAAGGACCCTTAAGTTCTAAGAAAGCCTGGAGAGCTCTCCAGCCCACGATGTAACAGAGAGATCATCTCCCTCTAAGGAAAGGCAGCACTACGCAGGGACTGAATAGGGAATTGCCCTAGGTGACAAGAAACACCACCAGGCTAAGCACTGTAGCCACCTTGACCTCCTCCTCCCTCCCTCCCTCCCTCTCCCCCTCTCCTCCCTCCCACTCTTCCTCCTTCTCCTCCTCCTTCCTACCCCTCCTCCTCCTCTTCCTCCTCCCCATCTGTGTGAAGACAGAAGAGCTAATTTATCGGCCCCCTTCCCGCCCAGAGTGGGAGTGAGCTCCCCCCCTCACCATGCCTCCAGGTTTTACACTTCCTTTCCTCCTCAGATTCATCTGTGAGGCTCTGTGGGCCCTGCAGGCTGGTACAATCCAGAAAGGATCTTGAATATTTCATTGTCAAGAAATCCTCATGAGCTGCCCTCCAGCTCTCTCCGAAAGGCAGGAGTCTTGTCTTTGTCCCCTTCGCATTTGCCCTCTCCACCCCACACCCCAAACCCACTGCCTCTAGAACCCCTGTTGAACACAATACGTGGAGGAGAAAATATTTCTGGGATTAGTCTCATAAATCTTTCACTGGCTTCCCTGGAAATTCTCTACCCTTGAGCAAGTTTGGTGTGGAAGAGCCTTAGAAGATTATTCCTGACTCATTAGCACGTTTCTGCAATGTGCCAGCTGGATCATCTAAAAATTATTTTGCTACCCGGGAGGAAAGGCTTTTTGCCAAACTACAAGCTAACTCGAAGAATTTAGTGCAATCTTGTCCAAGGCAGAGCCGAGAAGGCCCTTCAGAGACCCATTTCTGGACCCCCAGAGAATCAGTGCCCCCCCCCACGCCCCCACCAGTGGACTTTTACAGAAATTCTGTCCCTATCTGCGAATCTTCCTAAGAAGTCCTGGGAAAGTAATCCACTGTGTTGCTGCCTCTGTGCATATCTGGGAAGAGAGAAGTCACATACCTTCCTGTTCCTGATGGAGTGGCTCCTGGGAAATAGTGTCACCCTGCCCTCTCAGACCCCCATGAATGCAATCAGGCTGATAACACAAGCCTTTAGATTGTCACGTGTGTGTTCACCATTTCTTTCCTGAATAACTTTTATCTTTCCTGCTTTGGCCTCTTCCACGTCTAAGATTTTATCATCACTTTCTCATTGTATTTGTGTCTGTTTTGCTGTCCCTTGTTAATGCTCTACGTGGCATGTCACTTTATTGATAATAAGAGAAGCTGCCATTTATCCAGTCCTTACCTGTGTAGCCACTGCACTGAGGGCTTCCGTACATCAGCTCATTTCTGTCTTGACCACACTGCAAAGTAGTGTTTAGTAGCTCATTTACAAAGGAGGAAACTGAGGTTTAGGCAAATTAGGACCGTCGCTCAAATCACACAGCTAGAAAGCGGCAGTCAGGATCCACACCTCTATCTGGCTCACCAGCCCTGCTCAAAGCCACCGTCCTAAAACACAGAGAGCCCAGGAAATAGACATTTTTCTCTAACTGACACCCATATCCGAGCAGAGGCTATAGGACCCAAGCAGGGTCCACTGTCACCAGCTGTCTGAAGATGATGATGACCAGGACGGCCACGACAATTTCTGCAAAAAGGCACAATACAAAAGGAATTTCAGAATTGTCAGAAACCTTGAGGCCAGGAACATGTCTAGCTCCTTACACAGAGCAGGGTGCTAACTAGGTTCCTGATGAAATGCTTTTGATGATGAAAGAGAATTCCTCGGGCAAGGGAGACAGGAGATCAGTGAAGTGAAGAGTATTAAGTGAAAACCCCAGGGAGCAGGAACAGGGGTGCCATCAGAGACGAGTAAGACCAACAGAAAACCAGCACAATTATGAAGAGAAAAGGAGAGGCTTTAGAAGCCGGAGGGATAGGAGAAGGTCAGAGAGTGTACCAGAAGTCCCTCTGCTGTTGAATTCTGGTCTTCAAATCTCTGCGTCTCCCTCGTCCTCGATACTAATCCTCCAGCAACGTGGGCCAGCAGACTGCTGACGCCTAATGAGGTTTGAGTTTAGAAAATCATTGGCGTGAATTAGGACAGACTTGGTTTTGACATACTTAGTCTCTCTGTCCTTAAGTTTTCTCATCACGTATATCCACTCATCCTAAAATATTGAGAGCCTGCTGTACTCGGGGTTTTGTCATAGTACCGTGAGAGATGCGAGAAATGGGAGGCGTGACCCCTGACCCTGAGTGGCTTGCTCCCTAGCTTGTACACACACAAAAAAGGTGAATGAAAACAATGGTAGGATTTTTTTAAGAAGTGAATAAACTGAGTTCAGACCCGTATCCACCTATCTGACCACTTGAAGGTTAGACCACCCCCACTTGAGGGTCTAATAAATACCTTGAGCATTAACATGGTCAGACATCCTTGGCTTTCCCAGGGTCTTGACCCATCCCTTCATCATTCTCTGGATCACCCCTCAAGGCCTAGCCTGTCCCCCCTCTGAGGAGCCAACCTGCCCTCTAGCCCGTACGGACTTCTCCCTCCTCTAAAACATTTTACTTTCTGCCTGCCCCACAGAGGTGACCCCTGTCATCCTCACCTCAGTAAAAAAAACTCTTACCACCACCTTCTCAAGCTGAGACCCCAACATCATCCCTAGTTTGTCACTTCCTCTCTGTGGTTACATTGGTTTTTCAGCGAGTCATGCGAGCCACATCTCCAAGACATCTCCCAGTCTGCGCCCTTCCCTCATCCTGCATCACTTCCACCACCAAGACTCTCTGGGATTCCTGCAGTGGCCTCATAACCAGCCTCCCTGCCTCCATTTGGTGGTTCCTCTGCTCTTTCTCCACACAGCAGCCAGGGTGATTTTTCTAAAATAAATTAGAGCATATCATTCTTCTCCTTAAAATCTTTGAATGTCTTCCCATCACATCTAAACTGAGATCTAAAACCTAACTTGAGGCTGCAAGGCTGTCCGATCTGGGGCCCATATGTGCCTGTGACAACCTCTCTGAACTACGTGCTTCCCTCTATACCCAGAAGATAAATGGACCTTCTCTGTGTTCCTCCAACCACTAGGCTTACTCCATTCTTGGGGCACTGAACTTGCTAGCCTCTTCAGCTAGAAACTTCTTGCCCCAGATCATCCCAGGGTTAACTCCTCTGTGATTCAGATCTCAATGTAAATGTTCCCTGCTGAGAAAATCAATAAATTCTCCTTTTCCACGCCACCAATTCGGAATAGCTGCTCGAAGACTTTCAAATCCATCCCCGTTTAATTTTCCTCATAGCACTTATTGCTAGAGTGTTCTCAATTGCTGACTTACTCATGTAATTGCTAACTACCTCTTCCACACACACATAATTAGAGTGTAAGCTTCACTCTGTGCCCTACTCCACACTATTTCCCCAGTGCCTAGGAGAGCGCTCAGTAAATATTTACTAAATACATTAATGTAGTACAACAGCACTTTTCCTAAGTAGGAAATGGTGCTAATAATACATAAAAGCTGGTGTGTTTCGAGGAGAAAGAAAGCAGTATGATCTGCTGTGTCAGGGAGGCCGCATGGAGGCGAGACAAGCTGAGCCATGAAAGGGGAGTAGGAGTTGAGCAGTGAGAAGGAGCAGGTCATGTGTACCTGGCCAGGGATGAGGCACAAGGACAATGTCATCAGTACACAGTAAGAAGCAGTAAGGCCTTGGGGCACCTGGGTGACGCAGTCAGTTAAGCATCCAACTCTTGGTTCCAGCTCAGGTCATGACCTCACGGTCGTGATCTCGGGGTCGTGAGATCGAGCCCCACATCCGGCTCCATGCTCAGTGCAGTCTGCTTGAGACTCTCTCTTCCTCTTCCTCTCCCACTCCCTCTCCCTCTGCCTCTCTCTCACATCCGACATATCCAACTCCAAATACTCCAAACACCAACTAGTGGTAAGCTGGGGGATACTGTATTCATTCATTGAGATGATGACCTAAAGCAAAGTGAGGTTGGAAAGGAAATGCAGTCGGAATGGAAATAAGGGAAAATGAGAGGGATGTTAGAGAGAAGAGAGGAATAGGCAACAGGTTATTTTAGTATAATTAAATCGAGCACAAGTAAGTTAGAAGTAGCAGGAGGAATCAAAGATGAATTTGAAAACCAAAAGTAAACTTTAAAAACTGGAGAAAATGGTAGTACTATTGATTGTAAAGAGGGGGATTCAGATTATATGGGAAAGTGAGTCACATTTTAGAAGAGCTGAGTCTGAGAAGGTGGTGGGGCCTTCTAATGGAAGTATCTAGGAAGCCATGGGAAATGTGGACCAACGTCTGATGAGATTACAGCCAGAGAATGTGTCCATGAGTCATCTAAATGGGAATCATACAGGATGTTGTGATAGATTCCAAGAGAGGGGAAGACCAAGGAGACAGTCCCAATGTCTCTCCTCTCAGCTGCTGCCTTCCAGTTTGAGGAAGGGGAGACCTGCCCCCAGGTAGAGGTGGAGGTGGATCCCAAGCGTCCTCCCTGAAGAACAGAGCAGCAAGTTGGAACACTAGGGAAGCAGAGAGTCTAGGCGGGAAGATACGATCCAGGTGCTGGTGCCCATGTGTCGTAGAAGTTGAAAAGGTAAAAACCAATAGAGATTTGGTGAGGAGGAAATGAGAATTTGGTCCACAGACAGGGATACACAGAAGAAGGGAAGGAAGACAACAAGGATATACACTCTATATGGTCAGAAGACCGTGGGTGGTAGAGTCCAGCAGCCAAGGGATGAAGCTTCAAGGGACCAGATGTGACCACAGTGTCTTGTGTTTCAAGAAGGTCAAGAAGAATAAACCTAAGAAAAGGTAATCAGGCTTTCAATCAGTGAATTTACATTGACCGTTGGGAACCATTTCAGTTGAGTGGTGGGACAGAAACCAGATCGCTTGGGTTTATGGGTAGGAAATAGAAACCCCAGGGACATGGAATTGGCTCAAGAGGAAGAAATGCAGTAACCTTTTTTTCAGTGTTCTGTAAAGTAGTGGATGAAGTCATTGGCTGAAAGAGAAGAAACAGAAGTGGGGGTCAGAGGAACAGAGAAGCGTTGGCATCGGGGCTATGGAGTCAGGGTAGAGAATAAACTTTCAGTTAGAATGGTTGCTCAAAAAGTGAAAAATGATGAACACAGTCATTTGTCCACTCGGTAAGTACTTTCTGAGCACTGTCTTAGGCAGAGAGATGCGGCCATGAATAAGACAGTAGCCCATGCCCTCAACTAGCTTTCAGAGGTGGGTGGTCATGGCAGCCATGATCACAGTCGCCATTACTCTTCTGTAACACTATATATTTGGAAAAGCACTTTAACTTGCCCTTATTTCATTCAAACCAAACAAGCTGAGAGATTAGAAGGCATATGAAACGCTCCAAAGCTAGTTACTGTGAGTGTAAAAATGAGAGCTCTTGTGTCTGGAGTCGAGCAAATGCTCCTCACAACAAATGAAGGGCTGGATGGGCAGAAATAGCTATTTTGGGCATCTCTTTTCTTCACTCTCTCCTTCCTCTCCTCTTTAAGTTAGACGAAGTCGTCTTCTTATATCTAATATCTTGATCTGGGCTTAACTCCAGCATTGAAATGCCAATTCACATCTAATATACAACTTTGGATTTGAGTATAGCCAAAGATAGTAGCCATCAGTTTTTAGATGAACACAAGGTAGTAGACAGCTTTTAGGTACATTAACTCAAATCCTCAAGAAACCAGCTATCCCCTGGGATTTCCTTGTTCCTTGAGCTCTAGTGAACTTGGCTTGAAATTCCCAATTCTAAAAATTATGAAAGTTCAAAGCCCTTCCTTCAGTTTCTATGAATTCCCAGAGCGTCAGAGTCTAATCTCCTTGTATGTGATTTATAGTCACCTATGCTGTCTTCTCTTTGGCCTCAAGCTGAAATCCAGCCCCACTCACTTGTTTCCGGAACCAATCTTGTGAGTTTAATCAAATCTATAGGTTTGCTAGGGGGCAAGAAAAGGGTTTGAGGAAATATCTACTTAAACAATATAGAGCCCTCTACCACCTCACTACCTCTACCCTCTCCTCTTTCCCCTTATAAGCTAAGTCAAATCCTCCTTCTATTTTGTACAATTCAATGTGTTAATCACATTGTGCATCTTGAGCTTGTCCTCGAGGGTCTTACCTCTCCAAAGTATCTCTTTCAAGTAAGTATAGTATTCTCTACCAGAGAAATTAAGGCAAATAGCATGTTCTGCATTTTGTGACATTCATAATAATAACCCTCTGAAAGAGACATGATTATTATTTTCATTTTGTAGACAAAGAACCTGATGCACAATAAAGCTAAATCCCCCGCCCACATTTTTATAGTTGATAAGTAGGAAGCCTAGAGTGCAACTAAGATCTGTCTGACTCTAGAGCCCATGTTTTTTTGCAAGACACCGTGATCTTGAGGTTGTCCCAGAAAGGTCTAGGTGAAGGACCAACCTTGAAGAGAGGAAAACGGAAAAAGGCCACTTTATTCTATATTCAGGAAGTAACTGCCAAGCAGGAAATTATCCCTACACCAGTATTTCCCTATGTATAGCCTCGTGAGAATAAAGCCTAGAACACCCAAATTATTATTTTGGTCCAATATAGATCTGCCCGTAACTTTCAGATCTGGCAGAGGAATTGATCTTGATGTGATAGTTATCCCGAGCACCAGAAGTGCTTAGACCTTAACATTATCCACTTTAGAAAATTGCAGTGTGACAACATGGATGGACCTTGAGGACATTATGCTAAGTGAGATGTCAGACGGAGAAAGACAAATACTGTATATCACTTATATGTGGAATCTTAAAAAACCAAACTTGTAAAAACAGTAAAATTATGGTTACCAGGGGATGGAGGGTGGGAGGATGGGACAGATGTTGACTAAGGGTCCAAACTCGCAATGAGTAGTAAATAAGTACTAGAGACCTAATGTACAATATAGTGAATATAGTCAACAATTTTATATTATAGTCATCAAACTTACTAAGAAACTAGATCTTAATTATTCCAACCACTAAAAAGAAATGATAATTATGTGACCTGAGAAAGGTGCTAAACATCATTGCTACAATGGCAATCATTACAATATATAAATGTATCAAATCAACTTTTTGCCCACTTTAAATTTATTCAATGTTATACGTTAAATATATTTCAATTATAGAAAAAAAAAGAAAATTAAATTACCGTGGAGACTAACCCCAAGGAAAATGAAGTCATGATTGAGGAAGCATCCTTTAAAAGATCTGGAGGCTGACCATAAGGCTGTATGGATGGCTGATCTAAGATGGGAAATGAACTACCTTGCCTCAGGACTCTCTTCCTGCTGATGCTGTGAACCTAATAGTTCATAAGAATCTCCGTAACCTAACTGATGTCTTTGCAACACCTTGCATGGCAGAAGAGAGCCCAGACATGAGGTCTATACAAATAGGGTGAGCTATTATACCTGACTTCTTGATTTAACAAAAATTGTAGAAGGAAGTCCTAAGGGGATGCCCCTCATCATCACACCGTATGTTTTATAAGAAGTCATCATCGTCATCCCTGATTAACAGAAGCCACGCACTGTGCTAGGCACTATAGGTCTAAGGACAAGGAAAAGCAGAGCTGTTATCCTCACAGAACTTCTAGTCCAATGGGGAAGATTTTATTTTTAAAAACCAGAGATGTATAATTGCACTAACAAATTCTAAATACTTTCATTGACTTATTTGATTCTCATAACCTTAAAAGGAAGTATTATCCTCATTTTGTGGATGAGTAAATTGGGGTTCAGAGAGGTTAAGTAATCAGCCTAAGGTTACATGGCACTGGGATTTGAGTTTGGTCTAAGTTCAAAGTTACCCCTCTGCATTCTTGAACTACTAAAAAAAAGGACCTAACTTGAGTATTTTTTTTTAAGATTTTAGTTAGTTAGTTAGTTAGTTAGTTAGTTAGTTAGTTAGTTAGTTAGTTGAGGGAGAGAGAGAGTGAGCGAGCGAGAGAGAGCACAAACCAGGGGAAAAGCAGAGGGAGAAGCAGACTCCCTGCTGAGCAGGGAACCCGATGCAGGACTCAATCCCAGGACCCTGGGGTCATGACCCGAGCTGAAGGCAGACGCTTAACCATCTGAGCCACCCAGGTGCCCTAACTTGATCATTTTGACACTGAACCATGACATGTTAAGTTATGTTACTCTGGGTTTTTAAGTTTATATTTTAATTCCAGTTAACATACAGTGTTATATTAGTTCCAGGTACACAATATAGTGATTCAATAATTTCGTACACCACCCAGTGTTCATCACAACACATGCCCTCCTTAACCCCCATCACCTGTTTAACCCAACCCCTCCCCCTTGGTAACCATCAGTTCTCTTAATATAATTAAGAGTCTGTTTCTTGGTTTCCCTCTCTCTCTCTCTCTCTCTCTCTCTCTCTTTCTTGGTAAGTAATCTCTACTCCCAACGTGTGGCTCAAATTAATGACCCCAAGATGAAGAGCTGCACACTCTGACAACAGAGCCAGCCATCCTCCCCGTTTCTTAAATTCCGCATCTGAGTATTATACTCTCTAGCTCCGCAAAGAAGTTGTACATATATGCAGTGGAATATCATTCACCCGTGAACAGCAATGAACTCTTGGCATTTGCAAAACCATGGTACACTGTTAAAGCGATGATAAGAGACAGGAGGGATGATTATCTGTTGAGCTTTGTGGACCTAGGGCCTACTTTACAGTTTTTGCTGTCACATTCCACCAGGTTATGGATATGAGCAACTCCCTGGGTTTTTCTTATCGTGAGCCATCTTTAAAAGGAGATGCTTTGTTTAAAAGGTTTTTAACGCCTGGCTGGCTCCATCCATGGAACACGTGACTCCTGATCTCGCGGTTGTGGGTTTGAGCCCTACATGGGGTGTGGAGATTACTTAAAATCTTTTTTTTTTAAGCAGAGGATGCTTTTAGAACCTACTTTTGATTATTCCCCTGTTTATTCCTTATATGACTGTTATTCGTGTTTATTTGATTATTTCATTATTGCCCTCGATTATTCTCAACCAGAAAATGACCAAAGTTCTTACCATGACAAGTCCCTATGACCTGACCTCTTTCATTCCCTGTCTAGCTCCCAAGCTGGAGCAAGCCACTCTTTTCAAGATCCTATCTTCTCATTTAATTGCTTTGAGAAACTCCCCCCCACACCCCCCAGCAGCTATTTCCTCCTTTGTGCTCCCACCTTTATTAAAGCTCTGATCACCACATAAGGCTTTTGTGCCTCACCAGGTGAACCCTGAATTTCTCCAGGAACCGTGTCATATCCATCTAGACAATTCTAGCACCTAAGAACAGGCACAGCAGACACTTGATCAATAATGCTCAGGGGATGAAAATATGAATGAGTGAATGAGTGGCTGAACGTCCTGTAACTTAGGGCTCCAGCATTCCAGGCTAGGCACAACTTCAAAATTCCTAGCAAGCCATTTCATTTAATTAGCTCAATAAGTAGCATCACAGATTATCAACTCTGGAAGGTTCCTGAAATAACCTTTTCCACCACTTTTTTTGTACAGATGAGGACCCGAGTCTTGCAGAGGAGACTTGCCTGAGGTCACCTCTGCATTACTCTCCATCCACTCTTCAATCACCTGGTTGCAGGCGCTTCTTTCTTCTAACTTTGAGCTCAAATGCAATCCCAAGACTTTTTTTTTTTAATTAAAACTCATGACTGATCTATAAAGGAGCCTGTTAGTGTCACAATTAACCAGGGACCTTGAGAGACACTCTGGTGGGTGGACGGAGGCAAAGGCAATGAGATCATCTGGTGTCTGTATTTATCAATACGGATCTTAGTTCCTTCCCTCTATGAAGACCCTCTGCATTTAATGGGGAATTTTAAAAGCTTGTGGTTTGCAATAAGATCTATCATGTGGCTTCAGTCAGGCCTATTGTTCCTTGCTGCTCACTTCAAGTACAAAGTGGGACTCAAATAAATGTGGGTTGACATTGAATAAATATACATATGGCATCAGTAACATACAATTAGCCCAGTCACAGAGAGTGCAACTAATACTCAAGCATGAGTTATAGCCAAGAACTTGGCAGTCTCACCCCTAAAATTATTATAGTGACGAATTATTTACAAAGAGGTTTTATCTTTAAAGAATTATATGAAAAGCATAATTCTCCTGCTTATCACTCAAGAACCATACAGACCTCCCTGGCCTGCCCATGGGTGGCTCTTTGGCTATTGGCTCTTCCCTTTAGAGAGCAATATCATATTTTGTTTATCCATTCATGTCAATGGCCATTTGGGTTTTTCCCCTTTTTGGCTATGGCGAATAATGCTGTTTATGAACACAGGTGTATCAAGTAGATCCCTTCTGAAGAGCTTGACAGGAAGTCCCAACCAACATCCATTTATGTTTCACTGGCCACCCTTCACCGCAAGGGTGTTTGGTGGGCATATGTGAAACCCCAAATAATACATTTCCCAAGTAAAAGAAGAGAGAGAATATTGGGTAAGGAATTAGCAGACCATTAAGCTCTGCAGGAGAGTCTGAGTCTCATCAACATGCCCACTTATTCTGAAATAATCCCTTCTGCTCCTGCATCTGAACTTTCCTCCAAGACAGTTTGTCTGGGGGCTAAAGGATTGTATCCCCAGAAAGCCCATTCCTGTAAGAGACTGACATGCTCGGGCCTGAACGATAATTCTACTGGATGTTTTTCTGAGCATTTTCACAAATCTACTCTCCCATCTCCAGACCTAATTTGCAATGAGCTGTTCAACATCCCCGCTCAGAAATCCACTGGTATTTTAACTCTACAGATCAGAAAAAGGTAATTATCCTCCAATTCCTCCCCACCCACCAAATAGCTCTTCCTTCCAACTTCCTCATTTCAAGTCAAATAGGCTTTAAGTAACCTTAAAGAGTTTTTGATATGGTAATTTGTATTGTGAGGCTCCAAAAAAGAGGTATAGATGAGAACACTTTTCAGAGGTATTTACAGGAACCCCTTTTCTTCTTTTACGAGACACCTCTTGGGATAAGTGTGCTTATGGGGAAACAGCCATCAAGCCTGGGAATTCATAAACGTCTTCAAGTTTCTCTTACCTTTGGTGCTTTGTGAGTCACGGGGATTCTGCCTCCCGAAGTCTCTCCTGTCTCCTGCCTTCTCAGCTCTCCTACTAAATTAATTAAGCAAGGGGCTCATTAGACCGAAGTGGCTCTAACACCTTCACAGCCAACAACGTCAGCAAACCAAAACCGAAGTCCGCCAATGCCTCCAGGTTACTAAATCGGAACCTAAGGACAACCAATCACAAACAGCCATCTAGGCTTTTCCAAATAAGGCAACAACTTGAGCTATAGCCAATCAATAATTTCCTTGCTTTGCGTTCACCTTCTGTCTATGACAGCCTCCCTAGGCTCTGGTCAGAGGAGTGCCCTTACCCACGTTCTGTTTCCTGCTGCCCTCTTCAAGTCAATTTTCGCTCAAATACACTCTTAAAAATTTTAACTTACCTCAGTTTATGTTTCAGCACTCCCTTCCACGTCTACGGCCACCAGGCCACCTTTCCCAGTGTGACCCTCCCCCCAAAGCTAGGGCATTTGCTTTGTTCATTCATCCCACACACCGTGACCAGTGGTGGCGCTGGGATGCAACAGTGTGTGTAGGAGCCGCCGGCCCGTCTTTGGGCCTCACGTTGCTTAAGTCTGGAAAGCAGGGGGAGAGACAGACCTACATCAAGGAATCACACAGTGAGAGTAAGGTGACAACTGTGAGGGGTGCTGCCGCGAAGATCCTCATGATGCTCTGTGGCTTTCTGGGAAGGTCCCCCAGGAGGAATGTCTGAGCAGAGGGCTACCGGCTGCGTGGGAGTCGATTAGGCAGATGGAAGGGGGAGTTCACCAGGTAGCACGGGGCAGGAGGCAGCCTGGTGAGGAAGGAACCACAGCGCAGGACCTGCAGGACCCCGTGAACAGCAATGGGCAAGATGAGCCAAAAGTGGCAGCAAAGACAGGCAGCGCCTTGAAGGCCTTAAGAATTTTTACCCTTGGCCTTTAAGCCGTGGGGTGACTTATTGGTTCTATTTTGAAAAGTTGGTTTCGTCTGCTGTGCGGAAGACATGGGCCTGCAGAGAGGCAAGCGTGGAGGCACAGAGACCGGACAGAAGTTCTTGGAAGAATCCACATGAATGAGGGTGGCGGTAGCTTGGGCCAGAGTGGGTGACAGCTCGAGGGGTATTGCAGAGGGTGGGTCAGCAGGACATTGGATGGGACTGGATGTGGTTCTCTGTGGGTAGGTCTTTTTCCTTGAAGAAAAAAATCTGTGTCTTGCTTATTTCTCGATTCCTGGATTCCTCGCACCAAACTGCAAACCTTGCTCTCAGTAGGAGGTGGCCATTAAGTTAGCTGAACTGATTTGCATTGAATGTTTGCATAAGAGAGCCAAGGTGTGAGGAAATCCAACCTAATAGGTGCATTTTGATGCAAAAAAGCAGGGGCATATCCCACCAGCCTCACAGTTCCTGAGGAGCGTGCCTGGGCCCAGCGTGGGCACACAAAAGGCACCTCCCTCTCTGCCCTGCCTCTCCCTGACTGCACAGACATAGAGACGCTCTGTGGCAGAAATGTAACTATATGATGGCCTCCCTAATCTGCTGGAGACATAAATGAATGCCTGTCGAGCCATCTAGCTCTACCAAGAAAGAAAAATTTGAAGGCCTATTTCAAATTAACATTTTGCAATGAAAAGTACTCACTGAGCACTTCCATTCCTGTGTCTATTACTGCTCTTAGATGTCAGTGGCTATGCCTACAAAATGGAGAAAACAAGCCCAAAAAACAATGATCTAAAGAGTTTTTTATTAATTGCTGTAGTTCAAAACACTCAGCTTGGGACCGACCACCAGACAATAGTCGTTGTGATCCACATCTCTCATGAAGACTCGAAGTAAAAAATTATGCTGCCGCAGCCATAAACAAAGTTAACTTCTGTCCGAGATGCTGAAGAAAGTTCCAGATTCAGGGGTCAATTGCCATTTTTTTCAAAGCTGAAGTGATTATCTGCCTCTGAAACAGAGGCCCCCTTGTCCTCACTTGTCTCTTTCACTCTAAGAAACATCGGTGTTCTCCCCAAATCTTTGTCACTGGCCCCACGCCATAATTACAACTCTGAAAATTTCCCAGAGTTCAGCGGCTCTCACCTCATTGACAGAAACACAAGAGTATTTTCTCTGAAACACAGCAATGCTGTCAACATCTGTGATGCTTTGTAAGTGATTAGATAACACAAGAACAGGGATGGTTTGGGGAAATTGCAAAATAGTAGCTGGTCATGGGATAACCAGAGGAAAAGAGGGTGCCTGAGGGGAATTGCTAAATCAGAGCGCTTTTTTTTTTTTTTTTTTTTTTTTTTTTTCCTTTCACTGTTGCCCTGCATTTTCATTAGTTGCTCTCTGGAGCTGAAAAGGTCATAGGCCTAATTATACCTGTGGACACCACATAATAGAAGCATTAACATGGTCCCCAATGACCTGCCAGAGAGCCCCTTCCCAGCAGCCTGAAAGTTCTCCAACCAGTCAAATGAAAAAGTCCATGAAATCTGGATGACATTAAGGAATTATTGTCGGGCTTTTTTAGGTGTGATCATTATAACCTGGGTATGTTTTAGAAAGAGGAAGTGTCCATAGCTCTCAGAGATACGCTTTGAAGTATTTACAGATGAATGTTCTAGCCTTCATATTTTTTCATCAAGAAAATCCTCTTGGGGTCAGGGGAGAGGGTGGAAAAGAAATGAAGCACACTCAGGCTCGTATTGATAATTGTGATGCCGGGTGATGGGAGGATGGGGTCAGCAGACAATGCTCTCTTTATGTGCGTGTGTATTTGGAATTTTCCATGATAAGAGTTTTTAAAATACCACATGCATTTTCTCATTTTTTAGAGACCCCTGAGAAAGCCAGGCACTTGATACCCAGAAATCCTTTTTCTGAAGCCAGGAAACCAATATAAACATGCTAGTGTTACCATGTGCCCTTTGTGTTTCTAAAATAACGAAATGTTAAACTCTTTGCCTACAAAGGAAGGGAAAGCTAGCAATGAGGTAGAGATCTTCTCTCACTCCATGAAAAGATGAGTCACATTAACATTTTTTCCAAACTTCTAATCACATGTGCCCCCATGGCCTGCCAGATATTAGCCAACTGATTAGCTTCAGAAGAAGTTCTAAAATTCGACTAGTGTCATCATCAGGCACAAGGCTCTGTGGGCAATACACTCTAAACAGGAACAAAACTGAGATCTGGTTTTAATTCTATGTTCAGGGGCACCTGGCTGGCTGAGTCAGTTAAGCGTCTGCCTTCAGCTCAGGTCATGATCCCAGGGTCCTGGGATCGAGTCCCGCATCGGGCTCCCTGTTAAATGGGGAGTCTGCTTCTCCCTTTACCCTTCCCACTGTTCTTGATCTCCCTCTCTCTCAAATAAATAAATAAAATCTATTTTAAAAATTCTATGTTCAAGATAGTTTCTCCCCAGAGGCCATGTTCGCAATCTCCCTAGAAAACTTTCCCTGTTTGGGGTTTAAGGATTTCTCTGCCCAGGAATCTGGCTTTTGAGGTTCCCCTTGGGTGGCTCATTTCTCAGCTTCTTTTGTCTCCTTTCACAGCAAGCTAAAGGTATTCTTGTGGAATTTTCCTCCCACCCTTCTGGTTTCTCCTTCTTCTACAGAGGACACAGAATAACGTCCTTTAGAGCCCCCTGCTACAGCCAATATTCAAATAGGGCACTTGTCCCCTGTTGACTCAATAATCAAATCAAGGTATTCTCAACAATCAAATCAAGCAAGATCAAAAAGTATCAATGTAGTACCTTCTGTGAGCCCAGAACTCTCCTAAGTCCTGAAAGGAAGAAAGAAAGGAGAATGAGACAGGGATGAGAAGAGGGGGAAGGAAAGAGGTAGAAGGGGGGGAAGGGAAAGGGGAGGGAAGGAGTGAGAATAAAGGGAAGGGAAGGAGGGAAGAAAGAGAGAAAGAAAAAGAAAGAAAAAAATTACTTCCTAATTAACTATCTTCCATGACTTTCAGACATGAGAATATATTTCTCCAGAAAATACTCCCCTCGGATTGACAAACAAAAAGCTTCAAGAGAGAAAGAACCGAGGCTGTGTTTCAAATTTTGTCTCTTCTTTTTCTCTTTTCATCTTCAGTCACCTTGGGTTCAGAAGGTGCCTTCTGTGGGGCCCCTGGGTGGGTCAGTCGTTAAGTGTCTGCCTTCAGCTCAGGGCGTGATCCCAGAGTCCTGGGATTGAGCCCCACATCAGGCTTCTCCGCTGGGAGCCTGCTTCTTCCTCTCCCACTCCCCCTGCCTGTGTTCCCTCTCTCGCTGGCTGTCTCTCTCTCTGTCAAATAAATAAATAGAATCTTAAAAAAAAAAAAAAAAAAAAAAAGGAAGGCTCCTTCTGTAAGCTGCAATAGCTGGACCTGGACCATCTGGGGGAGGCAGCAGCCAGCCTTGATGAGTCAATTCATTCAGTGGGTGACTAGATAGTCTTAAAAGCCCTTCGTGGCAGCACGGGTCGTTTGTCTATATCAGATGAAAAAGGAAGCTCTGCAGCCGCCTCAGATCACCCTAGAATGCTCTCCCAAAGAGCACCGGACACTGGGATTTGTCCAGAGAAACTGAACAATACCTGGTAAAATTCTTCCTGAACAATGGGTCCAGATGTCAGCTTGAAAAACGTCCCTCGTGCTTGTTTCATTTGAAAGCCTGTGGTTAAAAGACTTTGGCATGATTTATTTGTTGGTTGGGTGTGTGGTGGAGTTGAGAGAAGGGGGCAGAAATTATATGACAATTTAAAACGTAACAGATTTTGTTTGGCACTCCTTGGTGGGAACTTGAAATCAAATACAGTAGCGCAGTCATCTGTCAAGGGCAACTTGCTCTGATGTCCAAGAGAACCTCCTTAAAAACCTATAAGTCATCAATGTAAGAAAGAAACGACATTTTCATTCCTTCCATTCTTCATGTCTTGGGGATATAAGATGCAAGGAATGAGATCTTAGATTGTAAATCATGGTGACTGGCTGTTAAATCTGAGACAAGGCGCATAGGTTACTTGCACGTTCAGCATTGTTCTCTCGGGTTCTCTCTCCTCCCAGCCCTCACCTCCCAGACTACCCAACCTGTAGGCTTGTTATTCGCCTTCATTTATCTTGCTAAGGATGACTTAATGGGAAATTGTTAAGGCTTAAAGGAATTGCAAAGAAATGGTCAACTGAAAGATTAAATGCAACCCTGCCCCCTTTTTCAGTCTTGTGATAAAACTAAATGATAAATGAGAGAGAAGGAAAGGAATTAAAGCAGACCAGCACATTTTCATTCTCATGCTGAAAAAAATACATAATTTCTGTGAATGCGATTTGACATTGGCATCTGTTCGCGAGGTCTTTAATAACCTGATAGCTCAACTAAGAAAAAACTCCAGCCTATGTCTCTTCCCTGCACTTAAAAGAAGTCGGGATTATAAAGGCTTAGCTAGGTATAGAAAGAAAAGAGTGAAGTTGCCTTATTTTATATAATGCCAGCATAAATGTAGCTTTAAGTCCCATTTAGAGAACTGCCTCTGTGTGTGTGTGTGTGTGTGTGTGTGTGTGTGTGTGTGTGTGTGTGATGGGGGAATGTATGGAGTGGAATAAGAAGTTGGATCACCCTAGCCAGACCCTGGCCTTTTCCAATACGTGCATCTGGAGCCCTCCTGCCCAGATTCAAAGATTCCAGGCAGTTCTGGAGAGTGTGCTTCCAGAGGCGACCAGCTCTGGCTACCTGGGTCTCTGCTCCACTCAGTCCCGGACACAGTCAAGCCCGGAATCCAGAAGGGGCCGCGGCACGGGGGAGGAGCGATCCTCTGTTTCCGCAGTGTCAGAGGGTATACCGCTATTACACCTCCCCAGGGGCTCGAGGAGGGTCAGGCTAACTCTATGTGAAAACCTCGTTTTGCAGAGGGGGAAAAAAGGTTATTTTAGTCAAGAAACTGACAAGAGTGATTTACATCAGCTCTGGCAGGAAACTGGCAGGAGAGTAAGTTTTTACAAATGAGCAGTGGATGCTGTGGCCCTTAAAATGGCCTCCAACCATCCGTCATTCACAGCCTCTCTGTCTAAATGTGGCATCCCCGTGGGCAGGAAACTTGCAGAAATTTTATTTTTACGTGTGATTATTCAGGTCCTCTGAGAATGGTAAGAGGTCAAAGGGAGTCAAAAGAGTGGGTGGAAAGAAATGGAAATAAATTCAAGCACAGATGCAGCTGAAGCCCAAGCCTGTAGATGAGTTCAGAGCCACCATCCAAGTGCAGTGCACACAGTCCCAGCGGCAGCGGCCCCCGCGGGAGCAGAGCGGCCCCAGTCCCACTCGAAGCCTAGTCTTCTCTTCAAGACCAAGGAAGACTCCGGCCGTAGGTGTTCCTCTGTTTCAGGTCAAGGAGAAAAGCATATCCTCTCAAACTCATTCTTGCCTTTCTCCTTGCTCTGGCAGCTCTCCAGGTCATATTTACCAAGATCACAAGAGATGAGCCAGAAATCCAAAATCCTACACTCTTAATTTAGGGATAAATATAATGGTCAAGATGACCAGACTTCTCCTATCAAGCTCTTAATAATAGCAGAGACTTACTTGGTGAGTGTAATCGTTGCCAACAGAGTGGGACTGGAGGAATTTTTTAAAAAGATGTATTTATTTATTTGTTTGTTTTTAGAGAGTGAGTGCATGTGAGCAGGGGGGAGGGGCAGAGGGAGAGGGAGCGAGAGAATCCCAAGCAGACCCCACACTGAGTGAGGAGCCTGACGCAGGGCTCAACCCAGAGCTCAATCCCACAACCCTGAGATCATCACCTGAGCCAAAATCAAGAGTCAGACGGTCAACCAGCTGAGCCACCCAGGTGCCCCTGGAGGAATATTTGTATCAAGATATGATATAGCTCATTATCACCTTTTTCCTCTAAAAGAATTCATCTGCTACTCAGACCAGAATTGGTCTCTCCTTCCCTTGAGTTTATAGCGTGGAGACCGTCAGGTTTTCCTGGGGTTAATACACCCCAGATCATCATGCTGAAGAAAGAGTCAGAGATTTGGGGCAGCCAATTTATGTGGACAAAAAAAATTCTCTCTCAGAAGGCCAAGTGAGGCAAGAGCGTATAGGAGTATAATCATGACCGTCGTTAAGAGTTCATGCTCAGAACGCAAATCCAAGCTCTACTTCTTATACCAGCTTTATAAGTTCGATCTGGTTATATATCCTCTCTGACATAAGTTTCTTTACCTATAAAAAATGGAATAATGAGGTTGCTGACAGGTATAAATTAAACAGTACGCAGTGCCTGGCCCATTGTTCCATACATGTGAGCTAATATAACCATTACCATCATTTACTGTCTTCATTTTGCCATTTTCACCTTAGACACGCCCCAGCTTGCTTTAGGTTTCTCTCTCTTAGGCAATGGTCCCTCTATTTAAAAAAGTGGATGCCCCTGACCCACTATACTGTCTGAAATTTTCTTATCGCAAGTAAAAATAATGTAAGGAGTCGATTGGAAAGGAGAGGAGGAGGGATGTTCCTTAGCACATTCCTTTCTTCCTGAGAGAGGATGCTTGTGACCACGTGGCCCGCCACTTGGCTATCGTGCAGGAGACTTGAGCGTCTCACCCATTAGCACGTAGGACGTAGAAAACTGTCCTCTCCCACTTACATGTGAATCTTAAAAAACAAAAACTGAGCACAGAGAACAGATGGGTGCCCATGAGAGTCAGGGGATAGAGATGGACAACGGGGGTAAAGTGGGTCAAAAGGTACAAGCTTCCAGTTATTCAAACAAGTCTTGGGGATGTAACGCACAGCATGGTGACTGTAGTTAATAATACTGTGCTACCTACTTGACAGTTGCCAAGACAGCAGATCTTAAAAGTTCTCATCAGAATAAAGAAAGTTTATAACTACGGTGATCCGTGTGAACTAAACTAGACTTATTGTGATCATTTCACAATATATCCAAATATTGAATCATTGTGCTGTACCCCAGAAACTAATATAACATTATCTATCAGTTATAACTCAAACAAAAACAAGAACAAACCTGTCCTCTGAGTAGAGTCTCCATGCCTCACAGGAGTGCATGTAGCGCATGTGATGCCTGCCATCAGTCAGTCCCAATTGGCTCCTGGGAGGAGTATCCCTGACCTGGTCCCACTGTCGCCTGGTCCTCAGCCACCCTGCCAACGTCACTTACCAGCCCTTTCAACTCAGAGAGAGCAAAGCTTTCTCTGGCTTTCTCCAAGTCCAAAGTAATTTTATTCAAAGGAGCTTCGTTTCCAGAGAAACTATTCATTTGGATATCTCTGTGTTATTTGGTGTCTTTACTGTTAAGCATCCAAGACCCTGTAACCCATATGCTCCTGGGATAAAATTACTGTGAGTAGTGACGTATCCTTCAGGTGCAGATGAGCATAAGGATAGCCCCAAAGGGGACTCGGAAGGAGATGATTATGAAAACAGGAACGGAAACCAGAATCTCTTTTATCACAAACAAAATAGTCATCAGCACAGCAAATATGTAACTTATTACTACCTTTCCCTTCGTCTCTTTAAATCCTTCATTTCCTTCTATCTAAAAATTCCACTTATAAATTTGGCATGTATAAGGATATTCACAGTAGTATTGTTTCTTTTTTTTTTTTTTTGAAGTTTTTATTTCAATTCCAGTTAGTTAACATATAATGTAATATTAGTTTCAGGTGTAGAATTTAGCAATTCATCACTTCTTTACAACATGGGGTGCTCATCACAGCAAGTGCCCTCCTTAATCCCCATCCCCCATTTCCCCATCCTCCCCCGCCCAACCATCAGTTTGTTCTGTGTAGAGTCTGTTTCTTGGTTTGCCCCTCTTTTTAAAAAATTTTCCCCTATGTTCATTTGTTTTGTTTCTTAAATTCCACATGTGAGTGAAATCATATGGTATTTGTCTTTCCCAAACGTATTTTGCTTAGCATAGAACCCTCTAGTTCCATCCACATCATTGCAAATGGCAAGACGTAGTATTTTTCTAATGATTAAAAAATTGCAAGTCTAAGTAAATTACAATAAACTATTATACACCCATATTTTATAATACCATCCAATAGTTTAAAAGAATGATAAAAATCTTCATGTAGTGACTTGGAAAGATCTAAAACATATCTAGAGGGGGAAAAGCAACTTACTGAGCAAAAGTAACCCCATTTGTGTATGTACACACATACACCAAACAAAAGAAAATGTATTTTTCTACATGTACATATAAATGTAATTGTGTGGAGAAAAGGGGGAAAGGCAGTCTGGTTCATTGCAGAAAGTGGAACAGCACAGTATTTCAAGAGGGCTTTGATTTTCCTGTAGTATTTGACTGTTTCACGACAAGAATGTATTCATGCATCATTGGTGTATTTAAATATGAATTTATTTTTTAAGGAGTTATTAGGAAATTTAATGAAATATATAATCTCAACCAGATGAAAAGAAAAAAGTGTAGCCGCAATGTCATTTACATCATTTACCAGCCCTTTCAACAACAAAGAGACCATTTTGTTTGGCGTAGCAGAAAAGCCTGAGGCAAATATTTAAGGGAATCGGAGGATCACATAGTTTAATGAAATCAGGTTTAACCATCTGGTCAAATTAAAGATAACCCATCACCTGTTGAGAGCCACAAATCATTTACTAAATTCGAATCTACCTACCACCAGGCAAAGATGAATTTGCCAAGCCCAGCAGTGATTCGACCCAAATCACTGTTCTCCCACTAACAATGCCTTGCTGAGTAATTTTCCAGTTCTCTTATGCTTATGAAATGGAAGTAAGGAGCATAAGTCACATCTCACACAGCAGGGCAGCCAGTATGCAGTAGGGAAGATGAACAATTCACAACCGGTTTTCATAAAATCTAAACCGTTCATTCAATATCCTGTTGTGGAATACAATAAAGGATGATTAAAGCTGTAAACACAGCGTTAACTGCTGTTAGATTATAACGTTTATATTGATTAGCTTATTTTTCAGCCATTCAGCTGCAAAATCTCATATATTTTCAAAGGTAACTGCTCTTGGTAAATAAAATGTTAAAGAGACATTCTGTATTGAGTTCACACTAAAGTTTGAAAGACACAAACTTAAGCCTTGCCAACTCCCTTCCAGAAAAAGAAAGCTGGGGGGAGGGGGCGCCTGGGTGGCTCAGGCAGTTAAGCGCCAGACTCTTGGTTTCGGCTCAGGTCATGATCTCAGGGTTGCGAGATCGAGCCCTGCATTGGGCTCTGCGCTGGGTGTGGAGCCGGCTTAAGATTCTCTCTCTCCCTCTCCCTCTCTCTCCCCCAATCCCTTTCTCTCTCCCTCTCTAAAAAAAAACAAACAAAAAATAAACAAAAAAAAGAAAGCAGGGGTGAAGAAGCCCCAGTTCTATGGGGAGTAGCATATTTGCATACTTTTGAAACTCATTTCCCCAGAATGTCGTCAAGAAAAATCTGAATAAATTCTATGGACACATAGGGCATAAATTCTTTCATTATTTCCAAAGCAACTTAACATCTGTTTTTGTTGATTCAACAACCTTATAGGATAGACAAGCAGATAATAGCATTCCCATTGCACAGATACAGAAACTATGATGGAGAAATTTAAGAGTCCAAGATCAGCTGGCTAAATACTGACAGGGCCTGGGCTAGAATTCAGGTATGCTGACTCCCAGTCAAGGTCTTGGAATTGCTTGAATAAAATTTCAATTTCCTAATTGAAAAGGATCCTTATTGCCTAAAAATGACATGACTGGTCATTTAGCCAAGTCTTGTAGAAATGACCTCCCACTTAGGCTAGGCTTTCAGCTCCTTAAAGAGGAGTGGAGCAGTTGCCCCGGTCTGGGCCGTACTATTGTTTTGCAGGTCACACCTGTGCTACACATTCACGTTGTTTCGAATATTTCATACAATTTCACACAGTTGTCATAGCCCCTGATGTTTCCGTCCAAATCCCTTCCAGGTCAGAACACCTGGCCATCAGAAGCGTATGGGGTCATGGGTCCTGCCTGCTGCTTTATTTTAAGACCCAGTGTTGCCCACGGGCTCTCCAATGAGTGTCAGAGTAAAGCAGCAGTGTACCATATTGATTAGTCTTTCAAACTTTTCCACCAGGATGACAGTCCACGTCCCTATTAATAATGCTTATCCAAGTCTCCCTGACCTTCGGAATGACAGCTTTCTGGCTTTGGGGAGGACTCTAGCTGTCTGGTGACATCATCCTCCCCTGGTGAGCAGACGCTACCCTCCCCTGGAGGAAGGACTGGCACAAATGACTTGAGGCTGTTATTGCAGGATCAATGACCTGAGCATAGGGGGTAAATTCCCCTAGAGAATTGGATTCAAGAGACTTGAAGCTTCCCAGGAATCTGAAAGAAGTGGCATTTAGGTTTTCATGGCCCACTAGAGCCGGTTAAAAGGTCAGAAATAAAAGGTTATTGACCTGGGAGATTTTCTTGAGAGAAGGAGGGCAGCGTGACTGCAGCCCCTGGGTCCTTCCAACTCAGGGATCATAAAGGCGTTTGTAGGTTGCTGACTCCAGAGAAAATTAAAGTAGGGAAATGATGGGAAAATGGACTCTACATTTTATTTGATTTTTACCGAAGTTAGTAGGTGATGCTCTGCTTCCAGAAAGAATAGGAATATTCTTTGTTCGTGTTGGTTTGTCTTGGGTTTTATATTCAAGTCCGCATTGGGACTTGCTGAGATCCACAGAGTTCGGTTCCTGGCCTCCAAGTAAGGAAAGAAGTGTATATCTCACCGGTTCTCTATTATCTCCTAAAAATTACCCCATTGACTTGCAACCAGAAAACAGCAAACATAAAACTCTCTTTCGCTTTGATCAAGACAACATGCCAGTCATCTGAGACTGCATTTGACGGTGTAGATGTACAAGAGGAAGTGAACTCGTAAACTGGGGCATGGAATTGGAGAAGAGGAAACAGAAGAAGTTCACTGATCAAAAAGCCATCGCAGCAACTAAGATTAAACGTCTCCAGACATGACACTGGACACCCTTTGGGAAAGGTTAGCCTTGCGGAAAGTGCAGCTGTATATTTCCTTAGCATGTTTGAAAAGTTCTCCAGGTCAGAATAATCAGGAGCCTGTGAAAATGCCACTTTCCCTCAGAATCAACAGCAACCTGGAAAAGCCCCAGTCTCGCAATTTATTACACTCAGCCGGAGCCATTAACATGCAGCTTCGCACACTTCTTGGATTTTGACACTGGTTGAACTTGTTTTTCTGGTCCCCTGGGGCAAAAAAACAAGCAATAGCCAACAGTTATTTCACCTTTCCGAATGTCCTTGCCTCTCCCAAACTATTCCCCCAGCAGCATGCAATACCTGAGCTCATATTCAGAAGAGGGAGACAAAAGGCGGTCTGACCCAGCTCAGCAGACAATGGGGCCGTTGGTCACGGACAGCTGGCTACCAGTGACCGGACCGAGAGCAACAAACCCACTCGCACAGGTCTCTGAGCGATCACTCAGGGGTCTGACTTCAGGCCGAGTTAGGCTTGAAAC
The DNA here is from genome assembly GCF_017311325.1 of Ursus maritimus. Taxonomy (NCBI): domain Eukaryota; kingdom Metazoa; phylum Chordata; class Mammalia; order Carnivora; family Ursidae; genus Ursus; species Ursus maritimus. Next base: position 32,146,293 of record NW_024426663.1, on the reverse strand, counting down.
AAGTGACTTGTTAGGGCCCCTCGGTCTGCCCTCAGTCTGCAACCTTAAAGTTTCCCTGTGCCTTTTGATGGTTTCTGAATTGTGCACGATGTCCAAATGCAAGCTTTTCCCTTGGGTACATTAGCAGTGCCAAGGGGCAAAAAGTAAATCTCTTGTTTGCATAGCACTCTATCAAGTATATTAGTCGCGTAGATGTCATTCCCATAGCAGCACATCTAGGAAGCTTTACGAGACACAGCCATTCGTGTGTATGTTCACTGCATTCCCTTCTTTCCTCCAGGCATAAAAAGAGAGGCGGTCTTTTCTCATCCAGCTCAGTGCATCCGTGGTGTGGAATGAGGGAAATGCGTAGAGAGCTGGAGAAAAGCAGTGGATGAGCCAGGAAACCAAGGGAGAAGGGAAGGGCTGGCCCAGCTGGGTGGGGGAGAGCTGTTGCTTGCTGGTTGATTGGGGTTATTTTTTCTGGTCAGGAGTTCTGAGTGAGAAGAGAAGGGGGGGTGTGAAGGAACGGCCCCTTTCTGCCAAGCACCCAGGAGTGGCTGAAATAAGAAGACAAGACTTTGAAGATAATCCGGCATACCTTAAGTGTGTCTTTTCTTCTGTCCTTTTGTAGTTTCTCCAGGCATAAGTTAAACATGAACTTAGTTTTATCTTTCTGTTAAGCAACTCTTTCTTTAAACCACCCCAAGAGTGAGCCACATGGGGCCCCAGTTATAATCAAGTTATCCTGGGAACCAGTAGTAGAAAACAAAGTCCAAATAGGAGGCTGTGGTCATAGCCGATGAGAGGCCCATTCAGGACAGGGACGCATTTTTGCCGACATTGCCCATTCTTAACCACTGATAAGAGTAACACCTACATGACTGCTACCCCTTGATGTATTTGAAAGATAAAAGTGTGCCATACCGACAGTGCGCATATCATTACACTGATAAAAGTGTTCAGTCAACCAGATGTCTGCCTTCGAGTAAACAGAAGATCTAGATGATTAACTGGAATTTTCTTTTCATCTGGAGGTTTGCTGCGAGGGAGAGGTGCTCACTGACATTTCGAGTGTGAAAACCCCGGTAGGTCCGGTGCAAGGCACGCTGGTATCTCAGCAGAGAAATCCACTGAGAATAAAAAGACCAAGTAAGATAGACGACAGGATGGGTCCCCTGGGAGAAAGGAGCGCCCACAATCCAAGTCATAAGGTTCAAGAAGCACAGTGAACTCAGACTCAGTGCTGTAGCTGAAGTATTTGACATAGTGACCAGGTCATGTTTTAACATCCTCACTCTCCTCAATACCAAAAAATTATTTTTAGTAGTAGCCATGAAATAACAGATGGCAAAATGACGATGGCCAGAAAGGAAGCAAAGACAGTAAAACTGTTCTGTTATTAAACTACCTGTGTATAATTGTGCCTCCAAAAATCATCATGATAAAAATACATGGAAGTATATAAAAGCAAAAATGAATGTAATAATACTTCCTATTTTACATTAGCAAATTTTTGGAAAAAGAAACTTGTAAGTACACACGGGCCTATTACAGTCTATTACAGTAATGAATCTCACATTCACACTGCATCCCTGTTTAAAATTTTAAACACAAATAAAAACTCCAACTGATCTTGTTTCTTCCTGTTTGCAATCCTGATGCCATCACTGTTTATTTTGAAGCTACTGTTTAAATGCAGCAATATCTGGTATCACAGGGGTTGGCGACTTGAACTTGTGACCTAAGCCCAGCGCAAATGGTTTTGAATTGCTATGAATGTAGGAAACAAACATCAATTTCCACCTGCATTGAGGTCCAGCTGGATAGCTAGGAGTCCTCAGAATCAAATCCCATGTTTTCATGGGATATGTATTAAAAGATCATAATATTAAAATGTGTATTACACTACTGTATTAAACTATAATGTGTATTAAACATATGCTCATTTGACACAAATTATTGATTTTTTAATAATTTTATACTAATATTGTTTAGAACTTGGAAAATGTACCACCTCATTTTTTGCACCCTTGGGGAATTGATTCCACCGCCCTGCCCTGGAAATGCAACTGTGCAGGCTCCGGCTGGGCTCATACTGGCTCTTCTGACGAAAGAAGCCTAGCCTCAGGAATCTCTTGGTAATGTCAAGATGGAGGAAATGGAGTCCAACTCAAAAACTGGACACACACAATGGAAGTTGTGAAGTTACAGCTTATTAGGCACTCAAGACTGACTCCACTCCTTACCTACTCATCGGAATGAGATGTTTAATTTTCTGCCATGTTTGGTCCAGATGGCTCAGGCCCAAGGGGGCGGGGCAGGCCCCTGGGGAAAGTTCTTTGAGCCGAAGTCGAGGCAGGCTAACTCGGGCAGAGCCAGCTTGGAATGGTCCTTCGGGAAGTGTTTTATCAATATCAGATGATGAGTCGAAGACTGCCAAAGCTTCCGCAGTCAAGCAAGTATGTTCACGTTATTATTCCCAAGTGTGTTATTTCTAAAGTCGATGTTAATTTTGGGAAGCCCTCATCTGTCTCTTGCACCAAAGAATTGAAGAAATGAAAGGCACAAACAGAAAGATGGGATGGCACACCATTTCTTCGGCTGCTGTTCCTTGGATTTCTCATGTGGCTACTTTCGAAAAGCTTGAGAGCTTTCCCAAGCTGTTGTGGGACAGCTGGGCTTCTGGAATCACCCACGCAGCAGGTTCCTGAGCGTACCTTGACTTGTAAGGATTGGAACCACCATTTACTGGGCACTAGTTCCAGGTACTGTGCTAAGCTACATCTACAAAAGTAATAATAATTGGTCTTTTTGGTACAGATCTACAAAGAGATAGTTCGCCATCACAAATAAGGGCAAGCAGACAGAAAAGAGCTCAGGGGAATTAGTCATCATCCCAGCTGATAGATATAATCACACCAAAGTATGTCAGAGTCAGGAAATACCAAAAGGTTAAGAAGATTACAAAGGGCAAAGATGACTATCATTACTTACGTTTAACTGAATAGTATAATTGAATCACATAATTCATTTCCATTATTTAAATTCCTGGCTTAAGAGTGGGATGTTACATGAATGGGGAATGACCTGTACTCCAGTCTTTGCCAGACAAAGATTACTGGGGAGCAGCGGGGTGGTATTCAATGTGGCAAATAAGGCTCTCCTGCGCATCCACCGCCCCCTGAAAATTCTGTGACAAAAGGCGGTGCTGACATTGTAAACTACAATAGGACCAGCCTTTGACTTCTCTAGGGTGTAAAGGATTCTAGGAAGCAACCAGCAAAGCAACCATTTGTATGACAATGCACCTCATCAGGGCTGTGTGTTAGGAAGAGCAGGCTACAGCCACCGATGGGAATTGGAGTCTCCATTCACAGGTTTTGGACCCCAGCAAGGTCTCTGCCTCTGAGATCCTGTCTGTAGAATAGTGATGAGTCCTACTCAGCGCGCAGGTCACTGGCGAGGATTACATGCGATGACGCGTGTGAATGCACTTGTGGTGGGGCGTGGAGCCTACAAAAGGAAGAGATCAGCAGCCGTAGATGTATTTCACCTTCCATCCCAAGTGCATGCTAATAACCACAGTTTTTCTGAGCAATCGACAATATTAAATTCAAAATACACCTTAATAGGACAACTATTTTAGGCAATGCAGTCTTCCTCCTGGTTTTTTTGAAATTATCTTTTATGAGAAAGGGTTAGTCATTTTGCCGACATGCAATCTGCTTTTAATCTTGCTATGATATTCTGTGGGGCCAAACGCAGAAACAAGAACCTAGCCAAGCAGTGGGAGGCTTCACCAGACTCTTGCATTGTTTCAGTCCCAAGGAGACCTCTGTGAGAATGCCACAGGTTTCGGGAAGTAGAAGTGAAGGAAATCGAGGAAAAACGGGGGTGGGGGAGTGAGTGGGGGAGGGGTTGTTTTCCAGCTCTGTGGAAATACCCCCAGCCAGGATAAAAAGTCTCAGAACCTTCTTCAGAGTCCAGAAAAGCAACAGATCAGTGTCCGCCTGAGCCCACCACCCATTCAGTCCTCAGTTCTACTGTTCTTTGACCAGAGTCCAGTTGGAAAGCCCACCCACTGGGCCGTAGGACTTGGTGCATTCTGCTGCAGCCCATGGCCTGGAGAGTATTATCAGCATCTGAAGAGCATGCTTAGTTAGGTCACGGGAGGGCTGGCTTCGCCCAAAGAGTAGGCATTTGCTTAAGCCTCAAAGCTCGTTGGGTAGATTAGTGGGCAGTTTGCTTACCTTGTCAACCACTGGGCTAGCTCCTTGTTTTGGTATCTGTGTGCCTTGGTGTTTCGTGCTCATTTGTTTGTGTAGCAGGAGAATTNNNGGGGGGGGTTGTAAGCATGGGTGTGTGCGGGGAGGGGGGTCTCTCGATAAATTATTTCAAATAATGGTTCATTTCAAATAATCTATTTTTAATATAAAATAACACTTTCATTTAGAGGCAATAGGCCACTAACTACATCATATTTCCAGTTCTCCCAAATTCTGCGTGTAAGACTTTTGACCACAGTCACATTTTCTGACCTCCATTTTGCCTTCATACCATAAACATCATCTTGCCTGGGAATATATATTATAGGACAAAGGAAAATAAGTCAGATACTGGACCCTGATTCTCTGTTGTTACTCACCCAACATGATGTGCCCAACACAGATGCCCTAGGATTTAAACAGAGGCATTCACATGTTGGGAAGGAGACCCTGGTTTCTCTTCAACCCCCTCACTTACTCAGCAGGCGGCAAAGGTAGCCCACTCACCTAGCAGTGACAGAGCTAAGCCCAAAGTTATCATTACAACCATCTTGAGAGTCCTAGAGAAAGGCTCAGTACTTGGAAGAGAAACATAGCATCAGGAGGGCAACTGATTGCCTGTGTTTGAATCCTACTTTTGTTCCTTACTAGCTATTACCCTCAGGCAAGTGTTTAATCTCTCCGCACCTCAGTTTCTCCATCAGTAAATTGGGAACAATCACGGGTTTGTTTGTTTTTTTAATGTGGTTGTGAGGAGTCACTGATTTAATACTTGTAAAGCAATTAAAACAGTACCTGGGGCGTCTGGGTGGCTCAGCAATTAAGCGTCAGACTCTTAATTTTGGCTCAGGTCATGATCTCAGGGTCATAAGATGGAGCCCCATATTGGGCTGGGCATGGGGTCTGCTTAAGATTGTCTCTCTCCCTCTCCCTCTGCCCCACCCCTCCCCCCACCCCCACCTAGCTCACACTTTCTCTAAAAAAAATAAAAATTAAAAAAATTAAAACAGTACCTAAGTTATAGTAAATGCTCAGTAACCATTACTTACTCTTATTCTTGTTATAATTAGAAAAATATACTATTCAATAATTATACCCCCAAAAAAAAATCCCCCTCCTATCTCTCTAACCAAAGGGACTAAAACTCAAAAAGGTAGTAATAGGGAAAAATAAGATTTCTGAGCTTATGGAAATATTCAACATGGTAGCCATGATCATAAAACTCTGTGTAACAGAAGTAAACCCAGACAGAAATCAGCCTTGTTAAAGCAGAGTTCTGAAAAGGGGATACCCATCCCTGCATTTGCCCACTCTGAATTCTGTTGTTGGCTTTCATCCTCCTGGAGGATCTACCAAATCAGACACCCCAATGTAATATTACCTAAGAGTTCTTTAACTCATGATTTTATGAAGACAAGAAAATATTTTGTTGGGAACAAAAGAACCCACTCTCTGTGAGAATTATGTACAGTTTGGGTATTAGACATTTGTGTGTATTTAATATAAACATAAATGGTATGCAACTGTTCAGTTTTAATATTTCGGTTTTCATTTCTCTTTAGTGCAAAACCAGTAGCAAACCTTTCCTGGCGGGAACCAGGGTGGTTTCCCTAGTGGGAACCAGTGTTAAACAGCACTGGTCCCACCTGGAGCCTCTTCTGTGTTGTCCAAGTTGACTGACAGCGCTGCCCGGTGCACCCCACCTGCTTAGGGGCTCTAGTTTCCAACAACATGGAGATCTTAGTTTTCATTTCTTGTTAACCCCAGGAATGGCTGGAAAATGTTAGAGGTGCTGCTCCCCGATTAAGTACTCTCTATCTGTCCTATTGTGTTATTCAGCACAGGGAAGGGGTGGCAGTTCAATACCTCTTTAGTAAGAAAGAATTTCTGTTTTAAGGTGGAAGCTAAGAGCAGATCTCTCGTTGTGCAAAGATAGGCTGCCATGACCTCTAGAGCTCTGTTGAAGATCTTTCTGGTCACAATATTGGGATGTTACAATTTTATTTTTCTGGGCCTAATATTGTATGAGTTGCTTGCCTTTCAGGCAAGGTCTCTCCCAGCTTTTTCCTTTCCAGGCTTACATCAAGGAGAAAAGCTTTCCTAGGTCTTTGTTCCAAATTCACCACTGGAACCAGACAGTTCCCAAGTTCTCCAAAGAGGCCCTATAAATCTCAGGGTTTCCAATTTGGAGGACCCTTGAACTTAAGTCAGTGTTCCCACCCTCAGATTTAGCTAAGATGGGGGTGGGAGGCAGGTAGCTGAATTTGATTTAGAAGCGATATGAGCATGGGGCTCAGTCGGTGAAGCGGCTGCCTTTGCTCAGGTCATGATCTCAGGGTCCTGGGATGGAGCCCCACACTGGGCTCCCCACTCAGTGGCCCCATGCTTCTCCCTCTCTGTCTGCAACCCCCCCCCCTCTGGCTCATGCTCTCTCTTTCAAATAAATAAATAAAATCTTAGGAAGAGAAAAAAAAAAAGAAGCAGTATGAGCAAGACCTCAACTCCATGCTTGAACAAGTTTGTCACTGAAAAGATCAAAAATAAAGACAATAAAATGGAGAAAAAATAGTCTTTCCAACACATGAAAAAACAACTAGACATCCGCATGTAAAAATATGAATCAGATATAGACCTTACACCCTTCACAAAATCAATTCAAAATGGATAATAGACATAGATGTAAAATAAAATGCAAAACTATAAAACTCCTAGAAGATATCATAGGAGAAAATCTAGACAACCTTGAGTTTGGTGATGACTTTTTAGATATGTCACCAAAAGCATGATCTATGACAGAGCTAAGCTGAACTTCATTAAAATTAAAAACTTGTAATCTGAGAAAAACACTATCAAGAGAATGAAAAGATAAGCCACAGACTGGGGAGAAAATATTTCCAAAAGATATATTGGATAAAGAACTGTTATGCAAAATACACAAAGAACTCTTATAATTCAACAATAAGAAAACAAACAACCTGATTAAAAAATGGGCCAAAGACCTTAACAGACACCTCACCAAAGAACATATATAGATGGCAAGTAAGCACACAAAAAGATGGTCTACATCGTATGTTACCAGAGAAATGTAAATTAAAATCCCAGTGAACTACTACTACACATGTATTAGCATGACCAAAATGCAGAACACTGACATCACCAAATGCCGGTGAGGACGTGGAGCCTCAGGAACTCTCATTCATTGCTGGTGGGAATGCTAATTGGTACAGCCACTTTGGAAGACAACCTGGCAATTTCTTACAAAACTAAACATTCTTTTACCCTACGATGCAGCAATCATGATCCTTGGTTTTTATATAAACGTAATGAAAATGTATGACCATACAGAAACCTGACATAGTATTTGCAGCAGCTTCGTTCATGATTGTCAAAACTTGGAAGCAACTGGGTGCCTGAGTGGCTCAGTCAGTTGGGTGTCTGCCCTCAGCTCAGGTTGTAATCTCAGGATCTTGGGATCAAGTCCTGCCTTGGGCTCCCTGCTCAGCGGGAAGTCTGCTTCTCTCTCCCTCTGCCCCTCCCCCCTGCTTGTGCTCTCATGCTCTCTCTCTCTCTCAAATAAACAAATAAAATCTTAAAAAAAACAAAAACAAAAACCTCAGAAGCAGCTAAAACGTCCTTCAGTTGGTGAATAGATAAACTGAGGTATAAACAGAAAATGAACTATTACTCAGTGCTGAAAAGAAATTAGCTCTCAGGGCGCAAAAAAAACATATAAAGGAAACTTAAATGCATATTACCAAGTGAAAGAAACAATCTAAAAAGTCTGCATACTATATGATTCCAAGCATATGTCATTCTAGAAAAGGCAAAAAAAAACAACTATGGAGACAGTAAAAGGATCAGTGGTTGCCAGGAGTTAATGAAAAGGTGGGGGTTAGGGTAATGAACAGGCAGAGCACAAAGGACTTTTAAGGCAGTAGTGAAAATACTCTGTATGATAGTGTAATGGGGTCACATACACATTTGTCCAAACCCGTAGAATGCACAACTCTAAGGACGAACCCTAGCGTAAGCTACAAGCTTTGGGTGATAATGATGTGTCACTGCAGGTTCATCATCTGTAACAAATGTTACCTCTCTGGTGGGGGATTTGATATGGGAGAGATTATGCCTGTGTGAGGAAACAGGAGAATCTCTGCATCTTCCTCTTAATTTTGCTGTGAACCTAAAACTTCTCTAAAAAAAATTAAGTCTTTTTTTAAAAAATCAAAATTTGACCTCACTCTTGAGCTTGAGGCCCTAAGCCAAATGGTTCGTCCCTCTCCTCTCTTGTAAGATCGGTGCATGTTCCCGTACAGATCATCCCCAAGAAAGCCTGTGTAGCAGAAATGGGGATAAAGTAGTGTTTCTTAGCATTTTGAAGAACATAAAACAATAGACTCATTCTCCAGGAAAACTGTACATCACCAATTTGCATGACATTTTGGGAAGCTATGCTTCCATTACTCCTGTGGCCATCTTGGGCCCCAGAGGTCTGCAGGACCCAAACAAGAGGCGGGAAATCAGTGTTGGGGACATAAAGTATTTGCTACCCTGGGACAAATGGGAAGCTAGCCCCCACCAGTAATCCAAAGAAAGTCTGCCATCCTCTTCTGTACTTGGTTGATTCTTCCTGGAACCCAGCCATGAAAGACCTCCCCTCACAGTAGCAACGGATTTGGTGGCCCACAAGTTTTAGGAAAAGCAACACTGTGATCACCCAACTCTAGAACGAGTCTTCTGTAAGAATCTTCTCAGGGACTTGTGCTGAGGAGAAAGAGCCTTTAACATCCCCGGCCGGCCCAGCGCAGAAGGCTTAAGTGACAGTCCTTGGAAACTTTCACTCTCATGCAATCAATCAAGTTCTTATGAAACACATACTCTGTCTCCAGCACACCCTGGGTACTATGAGAAATGGGGCATTTCCCAAAAATGCGTAAGGCACAGTCCCTAACCGCAAACACATTAAAATCTCTTAGGGGACTACAAAACAAATACATATCATTTTCTGAGAGAGAGAGAGGGAGAGGGAGAAAGTATTGGAGAGGGAATGGGGGTGGGGCAGGGAGAGAGAGAAACCAGGTGGTCAAAGGTTCGTTAGAGCCTGAGTGCAGAATATTTTACAAAGGCCAGTGTGCTACCAGAGCTAAAGGCTCATAGAGCATAAAAACTCTTCCAGGAAAAAGTGAGGCTTAAACCAGATTTATTTTATGTGTCCCTGTAACTACTGTTCTCCTCAAAATAGACTTTCTTCCACCCACCTCCACCTTAATCCACTAGAATCCACCTCTCAAATATTGTCTTGGCAACCCGCTTACTGATTAACACTAATAAGCCCAATAGGCCAGCACGAACACCGACGCTGAAACTCAGACCTCTGGCTCTGAGCTGTTTTTATACCATCACAGAATTTCAAGGAAAAAGGGACTGTAGAGGCCACCTAGTCCAAACTCTCTTCTGTTGCTTAGGAATGAGACGTCTGGAGACACATTCTCCAAATGTCCTAGGAGAGTAAACCTGGTAGCTGTGGAAGTCTGGCCAACAAAGTCAGCCTTGTGCCCATGAAGAAGCAGGAGATGTTAGCACACGAAGCACACCAGAACAACCTCGCCGGAGTGAGCAGAATGCAATCACCTCAAAGATTCAGGCCGTCATAGTTCTTTTTTTTTTTTTTTAAAGATTTTATTTATTTATTCGACAGAGATAGAGACAGCCAGCGAGAGAGGGAACACAAGCAGGGGGAGTGGGAGAGGAAGAAGCAGGCTCATAGCAGAGGAGCCTGATGTGGGGCTCGATCCCACAACGCCGGGATCATGCCCTGAGCTGAAGGCAGACGCTCAACCGCTGTGCCCCCCAGGCGCCCCAGGCCGCCATAGTTCTAAATGGTGTAACTATGGCCACACATTGAATTATCCCTTCAACCAACCAAAGGTCACCAGACCAGCCACTATATGTAGCCATTAGGCCTAAATTTCAAAGTCAGTATGGAGTTTTGGTAGTTCGTACCCATGCAAGTTCTAGCCCAATTAAGAACTCCTTGAGGGTGAGGATGGAGTCTCATGTATTTGGGCATCTCTAGGCCCGGTACAATGCCTCACACTCAGTGGATAGCTCAGCATGGTTTTGGTGAACTGAACTGAAATGCACAAACTAAATTGTACTGAATAATACAGAATGCAACATCATGAGTGAGAGCAGTATCACATACAGAAAATGTGACCATGGGACACCTGGCTGGCTCGGTCGGTGGAGCGTGCAACTTTTGATTTCAAGGTTATAAGTTCGAGCCCCACATTGGATGTAGAGATTACTGAAAAATAAAAAACACATATTTTCAAAATAAATAAATAAGAAGAAAACATGACTGCTTTGGAAAGAAATGTTGAGTAAATCACCTGCCCTCCTCAACTCCCGAACCACTTTGGGATCTCTCAATCCAGAGAGAAATATCCATTTCAAATTTGATGAGCTAAAGATACTAATTCCTTCTGGAAATAACACTAGAATAATAATATCAATATAGAATAATAATAGAATTGGGACACCTGGGTGGCTCAGTCAGTCATTAAGCATCTGCCTTCAGCTTGGGTCATGATCCCAGGGTCCTGGGATCCAGCCTCTCATTGGGCTCCCTGCTCAGCTGGGAGCCTGCTTCTCCCTCTGCCTGCCCCTCCTGTTGCTTGTGCTCTCTCTCTCTCTCTGCCTCTCTCTGATAAATAAATAAAATCTTAATTATTCTATTCTTCTTTTTTTAAAGTTATGATCAATAAGTATAGAAATGGGATTGGATCTTCTTGGAAGAAGTAGAAATTGAGCTGGGTTTCAAAGGATAGGTAAGATTTTATATCACTATTTGGGTAGAAAAAAGGGAAGAAATGTGGGAAGATACTATCCAAAGTGTAGGAAGAAAACAAGGACAGAGTGATGTCACAGCAGTGAGGAGGAGGTAGGGCTTCAGGGAGGGAACTGGAAGAGTTTTGATGGCAACAGATGCAGGAAATTAGACAAGGACTGAACTTACCATCGAATGTACAAATTAGGAGGCCAGAATTGACTTTAGCAGGGGCAATAAGATCAGCTTGGATGGAAGCCAGATTGCAGTGACCAGGATAGGAATAGCAGCCAGAGGCCCCGAGGGGAGACCTGCTTGTAGGTCAGTTGGTGAAAGTTGCCTGAGTAGGCACAGAGCAGAATGAAGGAGGGTTCTATACAATACGAGAAACTTGAGCTTCTTCAGGGGTGAAGTGGCAGGAGCCCGTGAAGTGGGAGAGGTTGGGAATGCAAGAGAAAGAGGAACAGTGTGGATGGAGGGGGATTTGCCTTAGAAAGAGGAAAGAATAGAGAGTCTGGGTGCCTCAGTCGGTTGGGCGTCTGCCTTCAGCTTAGGTCATGATCCCAGGGTCCTGGGATCGAACACCGCAGAGGGCTCCCTGCTCGGTGGGGAGCCTGCTTCTCTCTGTCCCTCTGCCTGCAGCTCCCCCTGCTTGTTACCTCTCTCTCTCTCTGTGTCAAATAAATAAAATCTTAAAAAAAAAAAAAAAAGGAAAGAACATATACACAAAACATCCTGCATGTTGGCAACTACCCTCTTTCCATAGCCCATGCACAGATTTTCAAGAAAAAATTAGTTTTGTATTTTTGCCTTTTAAAAAATGGCAAGACAACAAAACTCCCAGTGAGTGAGGACATATTCTGTGTCAGGCTTTGCGATGGATAATCTGACACTCGGTCATTAGAAAAAGTCTCAGACGCTCAGCTGACTATGGAGGTGAGATGGCAGCCGGGTGACATCTGGTCAGTTCTGTGAGACTGGAGTTCAGGGCATCAAAAATGCTTGTGTGGCAGAGCCTTGGCAGAGCGGCCAGCCCACGCCATCTGCACACTGACCATTCCAGGATAGCGAAGAAGAGAGCGATGAAGTCCCTGGCATTCCCCCAGTGACCTCCTTCTCCATAAGTCAATTTCTAAGTCAGGCAACTCAATCACAAAATATTAGCTTCTTTTCTTTCATCTCCTGGAGGAAAATAAAACAGCCTTAGGTATTCTCGACTGGCTTATTCAGGGAACACTTACAAAGCACCTGCTCTACGTCAGGCCACCTCAGGTTGCTTCTGCTGCGTAACAACCGCCCCCCAAGCAGCAAGCGTGTATTATTTCTCATGACCTGCGTGCCCAGGTAAAAATCAGGGATTCTGATGAAGGGATAGTACTGCTACAAAGGTAAGAGTAGCCATTTCTGCTCAGGGAGTTCAAGGAAAGCTCTGAAAAGAGAAGCACTTGATGGAGGTCTCAGACCTCAGACATGGGGTACAAGTTCATCAGGCAAAGAAGGAAAGGGGTGGCACTTTTGAAGGAACAAAAATAGCATGTAGAGTGTAGAGCAATGGAAACACCAGAGCAAGTTTGGGGAACTGTCCAGAAATGTGTGCGGAGAACGCAGGGTGGTAGATGACACGGGAGAAGTGAGAGCAGTCCCATCTTGAGAGATGGTAAGCAAAGCAAGAGTTTTCTTGCTGAACTAAGGGAAAGATTGTGGAGAGTAGGAGACCTTTTTGAGAACTGTTTTGAAGTAGACATGACAGTTGGATGCAGAAAGTCAGTGGGGGCAGGGTAACGAATCCCAGGTTTTGGTCTGTGTTCGTGGATGGACAGTAGTACTGTTAGCATAGAAATACAGGAAGAGGAGAACAAGACTAACAGTGATGAATCTGTGGTGCCTCTGGGACATCCTGGAATGGCTGTTCAATGGGTGGTTGTGTGCACTGGTTCATAGTTCAAAAAGAAAGTTCTGGGCTGAGAATTTAATTTGCAAGCTGTCAGCATATGTAGTGCTTTAGGGCTATTAGAAAGAATGGAGATCTCAATCATGGATCATCCCAGCTGGCAAAAAAAAAAAAAGAAGAAGAAGAAGAAGAGGAAAAGGAAAAGAAGAAGAAAGTAATTTCTTTTTTAAAAAATGAACAATCATTTTCGAATTCTTTTCTCTTCCCAACAAAGGACTTAGCCAAGGGTCTGTTTCAAGACCAAACAAAAAGGGGGAAGCGATCATCTTTCTCCTTGAATGCAATGGGTAATTCATGAGGCTCTGAAAAATACAGCTGCAGTTTTGCCAGTAATTTCCTGTGGCTGTGTAAACAGTACCATATTCTCTGAAGCTTTTTCCTCCTTCAAAAAGGTAAGCCCTGCTTTGCCAATAAGGAGAGGCGGAACAATGCACTCAGTCCCCAAATTCTTTTAGAAGAGTCTTCAGGTATTAACTGCTGTCCTACTTCGGTTCCTTCTTCCCTGGAGAACTGGGTTAGGAAGGCGTTCAGCGCAAGCGGCCAGATGCAGTTAGCGGTCATTCCTGGGGAGCTGATAAACAGTGAGAAGGGGGACGATCGTGAATCCTAGCAGCACCGTCCTCCCCCCAACTTCCCGCCCNCCCCCCCCCGCAAGCATTTCCCAACCTTGTAGTAACTGTTCGCTACTGTTTGAGGAATTATCTGCACCAAAAAGAAAAACAGCCATCAAGTACGTTTGGGGAATACCAGACACTAAACCCTCTCTTAGAAAATTACAAGAGTGAAGAAACTTGTTTAGCTTTAAGTCAGTGTTTCCCCACCTTTAGCTGGCCCAGGAAACTTCATTTCGCGGAGCTCTGATTAGGATCTTACGGTCTTCAGAAACACCAGCACACGTTTTGGGAAACACTGTCTCCAGGGCGTTCGGCCACTGGCCCTACAGACACCCTAGCTTCCCTCCTGGCGTCTCTGCCGGGGCTGACTCGGGTCTGTAAAAGGAGGCGCACGTGTCCCCATCTGCACAGACCCGGGGACAGGATCTCAGCTCTGGGCGGTCTCTCCCTATTTAAATTCTGAATCCGAGGGGCCAAAGCAGCTGCCTCCCCTCCCCCAAACCTGCCCTGCTCTGGAGGGATTCCTATTGAAGAGGAAATCCACCATTTCCTGCCCTAGCAGCGCCTCTGCTCAAGTGGGCCTTTGACCTGCTGAATTGGGGGTCTGTCTCTGGGATTTTTCCAGGACAGAGGAAAAAAACTCCTCTTAGAAAAGATTCTTTGTCCTTGAGTAGCGCACCTCTAGGGAAAAAGGAAAAACGAACACAGTCAGATTTTTGTAGCCTTATTTTCTGTTTTATTCCATATATTAAGTCCATGAGAAGTACTCTTTAAAAAAAAAAAAAAAAAGCCAAAGCAAAATCCAGTTCAGGAAAAGTAAAAATGTTTATGACAGATTTTTTTTTTTCTTTTAGCTATTCTATTCTATTTTACATCCGGAAACACACCATCTGCATCTGTTCTTAAGGATTCTCTTTTTCTTTTCCCATCACCGTAGATTTTCTCTTTTGGCTAAAATGTCAGACTCTATAAACTCACATGTACCTCTGAACTAACTCTGTGCAAGATGAGACCCAGTGGAACTGAGGAAAAGTGCTTTTAGAAAATGGGAAGGTGGAAGGAATTGAGAAGGGGGTGCAAACTGGTATCGAAGTTCAGCCACGACAAATAAACATAAATAAATAAGCAAAGCAACCACTGCTCCGGCTTCATTAGGACGTTCCAGGGGCTGGATAAGTAGGAAGAGAAAAATGGAGTGAATCAGAAAATGGGCCTGCGAAGGGGGGTGGAGGTGGGGGCAGGGGGCACCTGCAAACACTGTATGAAGTTCTGGCTTTTCACTCTCACTTACCTCGTGCAAAATCACTAGATGGCAACCTTCTTTGTGCATCACTTCCTCATGTGTGTAGTGGAGGCTGGGAATTAATCTTTCTTCTTGGGTCTTTGACTTGTTCCTTCAACCCACACTCTATCATCCACTCTGTGCTCAGGCCCAAATGTGACCATCCAGGCTCACACAGATGTTCCAACCCATAGGAGACCCCCGGTGCCACAGTGGAAAAGGGAAGGTTGACTGAGCCACTCAACTCAGGAAGACCTTTCTCAAGGCACCTATGAGTGTATGGGATTTATATGGGTTGATCAGGATTGCACTCAGTTTCAAGTAAGCAATTAAGTGGATTAAATACAAAGAAATCTAGAGAGAGGCCGCTGTTGGTTTTGGTCCTGTATCTCAACAAAATCAGTCTGATGTCTGCAATTTTTATAGACTTTCTCTTATGGTCATAAAATGATTGCCTCCATTGTAGACCTCACATCTGCATTCAATCTTTCTTTTTGGGTTTGAGAAAGAAAAGGAAGTAGGTCTAATGATTTCTTTCCCTTTTATCAGGAAAGAAAGATTTCCCAACCAGTTTTGACTTAGAGTTCATTGGCCAAAACCATGCGACATAGACATGCCTAGCTTCAAGGGGGCTGGAAAAGAGGTATTGAGTTTTCCCAGCCTCCAAAATGGAGGCAACAAGAAGCTTGAGTAGGTCTGTTGGCTTAGACAACTGTCCATTAATTTTATTACTGCTGGACGCTCATTCCTAAAATCAGATCAAGGGGCCCAGCCTGCAGCCAGTAAGGCCATATTCGGCACATCACTTCACTTGATCACTCATAGTGGAGCTATATGGTGTGAGTGAGCTAATAACTTTGTTCCCATTTAAAATAAGAGCTTTTAAAGTGGTTTAATTTTTTTCAGGACCACTCATGTCTTCCCAAAAGCCTCAAGTGTCTTTGGTTTACATCAAAGGCCTATCTAATTTTCTCCCAAGAGGAAACCTACCACAATAGTAAAGTTGTATATTTCCACAGGGATTTTCCCTAAACTGTTAATGAGTTGTGACGTCCTTATATGTACATGCAGACGAGACTGGTGCACTCTTAAGCAGGTAGACAGAATTCGAACCAGATGGTTCAAGGAAAGGAAACCGGATTAGCAGATCATTTCAAACACCTCCATGTGTTGACTGAAATCCATAAGGGGATGACAAAACACGTACCTTGTTTTCCCAACAAACTGTGCACCATATTGAATGGTAAACATTATATTGAGGGAGGTGTGGAGCAAGCTCTGGTTTTTCTTTCCTTGTCACTAGAACCATAAGCCTAGTTTTGCCTAATTAATGTATATAGAGGGGGGGGGGAAAGAAAGAAAGAAACGCATGGCTGCTTCATAAACTCATACCGCTGAGGGACCCCCTGGTAATCCCACAGCAATGGCATTTGAATAAACTGGAGGTGGCAAGGGCGTGTCTAATTTCCATGAGTTCTGTATGGAAAGCAAATCCCATTTTGCTTGATTTTCCAGTTTAAACAATAAACCATCAGAGTCTCTCATCCCTACCCTTAAACCAACCTCATTGAAACTGGGGCTGATGCAAATTAAGGCACTTCCCAGTGTTCAGACCTCCAACCCCCTACCCCCAGTTTAATTAAAGCCCAATTTGGTTGAGGAGTAAACTGGTATTTACAAATCAGGAGGAAATCTGGTTCCAGTAATTAAAGGGATTTTCTAAATCTTGTCCTCCGTGTTAGAACACCCGTTTTAATAGTTAATTAAAGACTCCTTAACCATCCTTTGAAGGAAATTTGAAAAAGAAAGATTAGGGACCTGCCACAAAGACATTACTGACAATGGGGACTGAAATTCTTTGTTAGGCCCTTTAGGGAAACCTAAGGTCTTCATTTACCTAAAACACTTTGGGTATGCAAACTTTTTTTTTTCTTTTAACAAAAGGAGATACTTATTTGCCTTTGTAAATAAATATAATTTGGGAGTAGCCCTGCACATTTTACAGCTGTTCTGCAAATATAAACCCACTTGCCATCACCGCATCCTCCACCATTACAGTTAGGGCAGGGCGAGAGCCCAGGTGTCCTGTTCCCTTGCTTGCTTTCCCAAGCTACAGCTGTTGTGTCAAAATGTCAGGTTCCTTAGGTCAGGGGGCTCTCCAGGTGCAGGGAAGAGAGCAACATTCCTTCCCAAAGGTTCTGTGTGCTTCTCGTATTCGAAATGGATTTAAACTATTTAGACTGATCATTTGCCCAGTGTTTAACCAGCCTTGTGCTAGGTGCTGGGAGGGATACAGTTGAATACAGTCTAGTCCTGGCTGCTCAGGGACTTGACCCTACTTAAGGAGACAAACGCTTGTCCATGTAATGCTAATGCAAGACATACAGACACAGAAGATATGCCAGAGATAGAAACAAAGGACAACGTGAGAATAGGGGAAGGGAGAGAGACTGAATGAGTAGCCCTCCTGAAGGCATGAGTCAAGCTCTTTCTTAATAGGTGGGGAGAAACAGCTATCTGGAGAATAACACTCCCTGACAAAGAGAACAAGGACACAGAGGCAGGAAAGGGCAATGCACATTCCGGAAAGAGCCTGGAGGTCCCTGAGTGGGAGCTTGGGATTCTTGGGGCCTGGGGCTGGGAGGAGGGAAAGAAAGCATGAGGTCAGCACAGACCACGTTGTGGAGGGTTTCCCACCTGGTCAAGAAGTTTTTCATTCTATGGGGAAAAAAAAAAGTCTTTGGGGGATGGAAGTATCTGGGTAGGGGGGCATAAAGAGACAGATAAGAGACCAGTTCAGGGGTTCCTGCTCAACACTGGGGCAGCAGCACCCAAAAGTGCGCTCTAAGGCAAGAGGTCTTCAAATAATACTCGTCCCCTTGGGGATCCACAGACTTTCCAGGGGGTACGGATGCTAAATAAAACATTTGAAGGGAATCAATTTCTAGATCCTCAACTTCTATATGTCCTATATGCTGTCTATGTCCTTTTCTGAAACTGCCTGATAACCCAAATCACACTTGAAAAAGAAAGACCTGCCCCTCTCCTAAGCCCAATCTTTCTGTGGTGGACCAATCATTCATCAAAACTTAGGGCCTTTCTGTCTTATCCTGTCATCTCAGTTTCCTCTGTTAAGAATGAAATTTGACCTTTGAGGGAGGTTCAGAATTCAGAATGATCAGTACAGTATAGATTAGTGACACTGATCATTCAAATGTTCTTGGAATCTTTCCTAGAATTATCAGCTTTTTAGAGATAAAACCCACAAGTAAAGATTCTATTCAGATTCTTTCTGATTCAGACAGCATTTCAGGAAGTCACCTAAAATCTATTTTATCAAATCTGTCATAAAATATTTCTTTTTATTTCAAATTATAACATGTTTAATGTTTTCTACCTCCTATTTACAGTGTACTTCTTTAAATACAGGATGATAAATTTCACATGTTAACTTACCAGGGAGTATGTAGGATTTTTTTTTTCTTTTTCTTTCTCTTTTTTGTTTTAAGTAGGCGCCACCCCAGCATGACCCCAACGCAGGACTCGAATTCATGACCGTAAGCTTGAGACCTGAGCCGAGATCAAGAGTCAGACGTTTAACCAACCGAGTCACCCAGGCACCCCAAGAGTCCAGTAGTTTTTGAAAAAACTTCTGGGAGTGCCCAAGCAAATGCGTTTTTAAAAGCCAGTTTTTGAGATGTCATTATGAGCTGGGAAGGCAAACAAAGTAGGGGGAGGTTGGTTTCTGTGGTGAGTGAAGCTTGAGAAATGCTGACTGGAGGTGGAGCCGGCCTCAGATCCTTCTAATACGCTAATGGGGTTAGGGTTCTCTGAGAGCTACACTCTTCAGTTTCTCCCAAGTCTGGACCAGAGGAGAGAGGCAGCCCCAGGGGATAACTTGAGAGCACTTTAACCCTTCCCCTCAGGAATCTCAGTCTCTGTAACCCCCCAGCCTCCGCACCCGGAACATACACTGAGTACACACAGTCTGAGCGCTATGACCTGGAGCTAGAACCCTGTACAAACGGGCCCCCACCAGCCACTGAGGCACAACCAGCAAACACAATGTCCTCTGAGAAAAAGGTTCTGGAGCAGTAGTTCACATCAATCCTGATCATACTAATGTCATGCAGGAGAAGCGGGCAATTGAAACAAATGTGAGGAAAATGCCAGACTCCCAAAATACCTATGTATTTCCTTTATAATATCCAGATGTGCAAACCGGATATTTTTCCTATTGAATTATCTGGAAATTTACTTCAGTTCTTAACACCATTTTGTATGGATTCGTGCAACTTCTGTTCATAGGACACTTAGACCGTTCCTGATTTGGGCCTTATTCGTGATATAGTCTTCACACCACAAACTGTATAGAAAGAAGCAAGTTAGCTAGAGGCATGGATGAGAAGTAGAGACAAACCCCATGACAAAGAATGGCTTCATGTCTCATCACTTAATACTGCAGATCAGATCCTATGTCCTATGTCTGTTTCACACGGTATGGATTTCCAACACAACCCAGAACGCTTAAAAGCATTGTCTTCGCCCCTCTTGAACGAGATCCTAAAAGTTCACTTGGTTGTCCATAGAACGCTCCTAAACACCTCCAATTTAGTTAATTCTCTGAATAAGAAGACGTCTTTTCAATTCCAAAGCTAATGGAATTTCTTGTTTGATATCATTTAATAAAATAAACTATGGATTGACGGAATCTTTGACTTCTCAACAGAATATTTTGCATCCGACAATGACATACCTCACTGTGTGAAAATGGAAAGGCCATGTGGCAAGAGCTGCTCTGCTGGAAAAGGAAGAAAGCCAGTATTCTTACAGCACTCTTGCTCCATACTGAGCTATGTTGAACGCTGTAAAAATAAGTTTCCCCAACGAGAAGTGTCCTTCAGATGCCAGCTTCGTATCTCCCTTTCTCACCTGCGGTGTCTCTGCTCGATGACGTGTGATTCTGACCTAGCCTTCCCCTGCCTCAGAGTCCCAGAGAGTAGTGTGAAGGATTTGGGTAATTCTCTAATGCAGGGTAAGCAACATATAATTTCAGAAATGAAATGGAAGCCCCTTTTCAAAAGACAGTGTGATCATCTATGAACTTTCTTCCATTATAACACATCATAACATTATTATGTAAATAACGTGTTTTCCGAACCATCTGTTTCAACTGCCTATCCGAGAGCTCCTCAAGGACATGGGTAGCATGGGCCTTATTTATCTTTAAATCCTGACCAGCCTGCCCAGAGACTGACCCAAAGTGGACGCTCGATAAATATTAGTTAAATGAATTAGGGGGAAATGGAATGGACAAATAATGAAGGAAGGAAGGAATTCAAGACTTGAGTCTCCTTCTTCTTCTGGATGAAGCCGTCTGATAATTCCGAGAACCATGTATTGTCATGAGCTTGTCTGCACCACAGTGTGACAGGCAACAACCGACATGTCTAGGTCTTAGAAATGTGCTGTGCCCTATATTCTCCGAACAGTGGGACTAACATTTGTAGCCCCTTCGATACTGAGCTATCCTAGGCTTAGTTGCACTTTTTGTACTTTGATATTTAACCTCCCCTTTTTTCCAGATACTATTTTATTTCCGATGATGAGGATCTTGCTTAAACGTGCATTTCTTCCCAACTTATCTTCTCTGTCACTTTTAAGACATGCCAACATTTTCTGTCTTTACTGCCTATGTGTTCTGTACGTAGAAAAAATATGTATATCCTTTTTGTTTCCTTTGTTTCTTTTCTGTAAAGTCCTCGGGTCTAAAAGCTGAGCCCTGAACTTGCCCTGAGTTCCCACGCCACTTCCTCAGCCGGTCTGCCTGGCGCTATCTCTAAAACATTCCTAGAATTGCTCCTTGCTGAGATCGAAGCTCATGTGCACACCTTAATCTCCATTTCTCTTGATGGTTCCAATTCTTCCATATATGGCCCACATACCTCCCTATTGTCTAAAGGTCTGCAGAGGAAAATCCTGTGTCTGTTCTACATCCAAGAAATGCCTATATCACTTCGTGGTTGTCCTCCTCTTCTCTGACATTTGGGGCCTTTGCTCGGCTAGCTTCCATCTTCAGACCTGATGCCCCTCTTCAAGTTATTTCATGACAACCAAGGATCACATGTGGAGACTTGGGGTTTGTTTTTCCCTGGTTCTGCTACTGACATGATAAAAAGCTGGAGACAGGGTATTGAACCTGACTCTCCCAGTGAGTATAAAGCAGGGATTTAAAAATATTTGGCAACTGTCCTACTTTGGAGTGTAGCTCTAAGGCTGAACGAGTCTATAACCATAGTAAAGAATTTATTATTATGGATCTCTTTTAGCAGGACTATAATTTTACTGGTGAATGTAATGGAGCTCATAATAATATAAAGAAATAAATTAGCAGGCATGGAAGCTTAGAAAAGCTCTGTTGTCATTGTCTTGAAGAATTTTCTACCCACTGTGCTCCCTTCCTTATCTAAACCCTACTGGATTTTTTTTAGCAAGCATAAAACTGCCCAGCAATTCCTTTTTACCTTACCATATTCTGTGGATTAGCTCTGTGGAAGAGCCCATAAAACCTTTGGAAATAAGGCTTATGCTTGATCCTTGTCCCGAACTTCTGCAGTACCAGCTCCAGGACAGGTCATGTAAGTTCTCACTAACTTTTTTTTTTAAGTTTTATTTATTTATTTGGGAAAGAGAGAGAGAGAGCGCGCAAGCCGGGGAAGGGGAAGGGGCAGAGGGAGAGGGAGAAACTCTCAAGCAGACTCCCTGCTCAGTGCGGAGCCCCAACACAGGGCAGGGCTTGATCCCACGACCCTGAGATCGTGACCTGAGCTGAAATCAAGAGTCAGAGGCTTAACCGACTGAACCACGCAGGTGTCCCTCATTAATACTTTTTGATTAGCAATATAATCTTACCCTAATGATTCCCTTTATCATAGTGAATAAAGGATGGCTTATGACTTCTAATGAGATTGAAAAGTTGAAAAATTGCTAAGTTCAATACTTTTTTTTTTCTTCTATTTCTGGAAAAGAAATTGCTCCAAACCCTCCCAAAGCCCTGAAGGCAGTCCCAACAATCCCTGGGTATGTAACAAATTTGCCGAGAGATCTCCCTGCTCCCCCAGCCCCCTGTCCTCAGGGGCTGAGGCTGAGCAGGAACTGTCTTTTGTCAACTCAGCCACATTGTCCTGGCCACATTCCTCCCCAGCCTGCTCCCTTTCATAGGCCAACCCCTGAAAATGCCACATTTCCCAGAGACAAGAGACCCAGTTGGCATAATGACCTCCGCACACACATCTCCACATACAGCTGCGCTGGCCTTGTGGTCTTACCACTCGTGTCTGCCACTAAAGGGAGGGAGGGGGGCATTCGACTTGCCTGAGCACCTGCTCTGGGTAAGGGACTCCTCTCCTGGTTGCCTTACAGTGTGTGTGTGTGTGTGTGCGCGCGCGCGCGCGTATCTCTTCCCAAATCTCTCACCCTCCCTCTCTTCCTCATCCCTCCCTCCTTCTCTGTCCCAGAGGTAGGTTTGGGAAAGGGATAGGCCGGTTAATGTGTACCAACCAGTGGTGGAGGGAGCCCTGGCCTGTAGCATTGGCAATTGTCATGGTGTAATGAGTCCCCCCACCCCCTGGCTGATTTCAAGTCATGCATGTGACATCACTGAATGTGGAGGTGAAAAGAGCATACACTGTCAGCTCCAGAGAGCAGGATGGAGCAGGCCCTGGTTTGGGGTAAGAATAGATGGCTCTGCAACTCAAAACTCTCTTTCCCCAGGTTTCTGTGAAACCAGCTCAAAGATTGAGCAAAAATTTGGCTTTTTTTTTTTTTTTTTTTAGCATCTCACTTTTAAAATTTGACTCAGTTCCCTTGTTAAACATGAAGGTCCAGCTATTTACCCCGAAGGGCTGCAGAAAGACTACACTACTATAAAATCTGCCAGCCTCTGCTTGAGTTCCCTTATGGAAAAAGGGCTGCCTTCACTTGCAAAAAGCATTTTTCTCTAGTTTCTTCAATACAAAGCATGCAGGGCAGATTTAATGAAAGGCACTTAATAAAAAATAAATACTACGTTAAGACCACTCATGCATATGACTTCCTGACGTTGCTAGAAGTGCCAACTAGCCCATGAGCTAATTATCCTGTAAATTTCCTTTTCTTTCCCAGTGTGGAGGTGAGATCTAATTTGAAAGATTAAAATCTTTGCATGATTACAGTATATGGTAATTGTTAAGCTCTGTAGTTACATGCTCAATAGCTACTAAGTGCAAAGAATTACAGGTGATTTGTGCTTGTAAGGTAAATTCCAAGAATTTACCTTTTACAAAAGTCAAGGAAGTGGAGATGGCAAATAACAGATGTGTTAAGTGGAGCAAATCCTTGTGAACTTCAGGAAAGAGGGGCTGAGGGGTCTCTGGATTCACAACACGCCTTCTCATGCATTTCTTAGGTTGTGCTAAGCTTGATTTACATCAAAGCACTGCCCCAGTGGGTCAAGTTATCTAAGGAGTATATAGCCCAAATTTTGGAGGATTGCCAAATGTCTGCTCTTCTCACAGTAGAGGAACCAAGCAAACTGTGTCCATCACTTTCAAAGACAAAAAGCCAAGTCCGATCTTCTTGAATTCAATATTAGAGCAATGATATGGTATTATTTATATATACGTGTATGTTTGTTTAAGAAAAAATAAGAAGGCTTTTAGTATTTATGCTTCCAACTCCACCACTCTTTGGTTTTGTGCCAACCATTCTTTCCTTACCTTCGTAGACCACACCGGAAAAGGCATTCGTTAAACTAATATTTACGCAGCACCCAGTGCATACCAGGCTCCTGTTCTTGGCACTGGGGACATGATGATAAATAAAAGAGATAAGGTTTCTGCTCTCATGGACTCAGAGTCCAGCAGGAAAGAAAGATTACTAAGGCTCATAAGGACTACTTCTGAGTCCTAGGAAAGAGAAAGGCAATGTGCCAGGGACAGTCCGGTGTCTATCCCAGTTTAGGCACCAAGGAAAGCATCTGTGAAGAAGTGATGCTTAATTTGAGACCTTAAGGATGAGGAGGTATGATTAGCTCAGAAGAGGAGGAAAGAGCAAAGCCAGGCTTTTCTCCAGGCAAGCAATGCAAAAGGAGTTTACACAGCTCTGAATGCCTTTCTTTTACTGCTTCTCTCCCTCCAAACCACGAAGATCAGTGCACTTTGCTTGTTGTAGCTAAGATATCTTTTATTTTTCTAGTTCTAGTTCCGGACGTTCCTGGTAGCTGCAGGCATAATTCTAAGAGAACGAGTAATATCAGACCTGATGAAACTGGGCCTTTATGTGGACAGGCAATAGTGAGTCACTCGAAATTAGAACTCAGAATGGCCTGGGAGTGGCTTGTTCCGGCGTCCATTCTGAGGAGGTATCCGGGAGTCTGGCTTCCCTAGTAAAGAGAAGGGGACACATGAGCAAGCCAAAGGAGGAGGGGCTGGTGGACAGGACAGGGTCAGACTGACCTCACGCAGAACAGGATCAATGGTGGTTCCCAGAACCATTACAGTCGACCGTAAAGGATAATGGAGAATAAACTCCTGTCCTTGGAAGTTCATACATACAAATGATAACTAGATAATTGTCACTTTTATGTCTCGTGTTTTATAGTAATGACACAGCTTAAACCATGTCAACATCCAGAATTTTTGGAAAATTCACCCATTTCCCTTAATGGTAAGATTTTTCGTCTTACACCAGAAGAGGAGCCTCACCATTGACTTATCTTCATGTACAATCATAACATGCTAGTAATTGTTTTTAAATTTATAATTTTTGAAGTAGGTTTTGTTTTTTAAAGAAAATTAGAAAAGTAGGAAAAAAGGAAACACATGATACATGGGCTATATCATCATCCAAATAAAACCAGAGTTTATATTTGTTTTTTTTTTTCAGCCATTTGTGTTATACACCATTTTTAGGTTTTGCTTTTGCAAAACCTCCTTCTTATTCTTCAGAGAGAGAGAGAGAAAGTACGAGGAGCAGAGAGAGAGAGAGAATTTTAAGCAGGCTCCATGCCCAGTGCAGAGCCCAATGCGGGGCTCAGTCTCATGACCCTGAGATCATGACCAGAGCCGAAATCAAGAGTCAGACGTTTAACTGACTGAGCCACCCAAGGCACCCCTTTCCTTCCTCCTAATATAACTAATTCAATACTCCACATATGACGCTGAGAACTGTTATATATTTTTATTTATATGTCTTTATTGAAGCGTAGTTGACACAATGTTACATTAGTCTCAGGTGTACAACGTAGCGATTCCACGTCTCTGTGCCACGCTATGCTCACCCCTAGTATAGCTACCACCCATCACCATAGATGATCACAGTACCAGTGACTGTATTCCCTACGCTGTGCCTTTCATCCCCATAAGAGCTATTTTATTTTTATTTAACATTCTAACAAACATCTTCTTCTGTTATGACATAACTTTTGGAAACATTACATTTAATGGCTGTACACTATTCCATCAAGTTGATATGCCATTGCTCACTGTCCAAAGTCTTTCACTGGACAATCAGGCCCTGGTGAGTGTTTGTTTTAACCCAAATCTTTTTTCAATAATGAGGATTACTTCCAGGATGCACAGGTGTCTCAGTCGGCTGAGTGTCCAACACTTGGTTTCCACTCAGGTCATGATCTCGGGGTTGTGGGATTGAGCCCTGCGTCAGGTTCCACACTTGGCATGGAGTCTACTTGAGATTCTCTCTCCCTGTCCCTCTGCCCCTCCTCCTGCTCTCTCTCTCTCTTTCTAAAATGAATAAATAAACCTTTTAAAAAAAGATAATGAGGATTACTTCCATAGTAAAGACCCTCAGGGGTGGCATAACTGGGTCAAAGTTATCAATATTTAAGGATTCCTAAAATTTGTAGTCTAGATCATATCTTAAAACATTATATCAATTAATACTCCCCTTGACAATGTATAAAAGCACTTGCCCTATCACACTTTTGTCAGTTCTCTCTCTTTCTCTTTCTGTGTCTTAACTTCTACTAATTTGTTAGCGGGGGAAAAAATGTCTTAATTTGCATTTCTGTGTGATTGATCTTTTTCCCATATTTTTTTATTAGTTTTATCCTTGATATACTGTCTATTCATGTTCTTTGCTCATTTTTAATTAGCCCTCTTTTATGCTTTTTTTTTTTTTTTTAAGATTTTATTTTATTTATTTGACAAAGAGACAGCCAGTGAGAGAGACAGCCAGTGAGAGAGACAAGCAGGGGGAGTGGGAGAGGAAGAAGCAGGCTCCCAGCAGAGGAGCCTGATGTGGGGCTCGATCCCAGAACACTGGGATCACGCCCTGAGCTGAAGGCAGGCGCTTAACGACTGAGCCACCCAGGCACCCCCTCTTTTATGCTTTTGAGGAAAAAATCACTGTTTTTGCCTTAAAATTGTTTTAACATATAAAACCTTTTCATTTTTTTGCTGTTAATTCTGTACCATGATACATAATGTGATTTCCATTTGAGATGGTATATAAATGCAGCTCCTTTTTGGGACGCCTGGGTGGCTCAGTCGGTTAAGCGTCTGCCTTTGGCTTAGGTCATGATCCCAGCGTCCTTGGATCAAGTCCTACATAGGGCTCCCTGCTCGGCAGGCAGTCTGCTTCTCCCTTTATCTGCTCTGCCTGCTCCTCTCCCTGCTTGTACTCGCTCGCTCTCTCCCTCTCTCTGACAAATAAGTAAATAAAATCTTTTTTAAAATGCAGCTCCTTTTTACTTCAAATAAACTCAGCTACTCTGAGGCAGACTATATGATGCAGCTTTCTACTAGACTTGTGTCTTTTTTTTTTAAGGTTTATTTATTTATTTGAGAGAGAGGGCGAGGGAGAGAGATCACATAGGAAGGAGGGAGAAGCAGACTTGCCACGGAGCAGGGAGCCCGATATGGGGGCGCAATCCCAGGACTCTGGGATCATGACCTGCACCAAAGGCAGACGTTTAACCAACTGAGTCACCCAGGTGCCCCAGACTTATGTCTTTTCTTATATTCTTATAGCTCGCCTCCTTACCTTAAATACACGTGGTGCATATGTGTATATGTATATTTTTATACTCGCGCACAATGTGCAGGTGGGGACAAAAAGAGGGAGTAAAATTTCATTTGCTCTCTATCATTTTAGTCACCAGTTCAATACAATATTTGGTTAAGTTGTAGGTATCAACCATGTATGATATCCTTGTCCTTAGAAACCAAGAAAGTTGATAATTGAGCATAAAATAAAAATATTAAGTAATGAGAACTTTTAATTTTTTTTTTTAAAAAGCAAGCATGTAATTTTTTAAAAATAACTATTTGGAAGGATGCATATTGATTTCACTGAAAATATCCTTTGAGACTCTACATTTGTAATTGCCTTCAGAATTAGTTTCTGAGTCTCCTTCATTTTACCACATTGATTACAATTCTTAGTCACTTATCTTGATCTAACCTACTTTGAGAGGGTTCCAACGGTAATGTTCCTGTCATCTCAAGGACTAGAAGATTGCCACGATGCATCCGTCTATTTCAGTCTATACTCCCAAGAATCTAAGTGCCAATCAAAGACCAAAATAGGGGGAGGTTTTGGGTAATGGAACACCCTTGTAATAAGCACGTGGCATCTAAAGGTGCCTACTTTGACCAAGTCCAGGTTCATCTGTGGACACTGGTTCTGGCAGAGATCTCCAAGAGCCGGTACGCTGTATGCACCCAGTACCACCCAATGTGATGGCCCTGCTTCTCGAATGTGTGTTTGAAAAGTCCATTTTGAGTCCTAACATTTTTATTATGTTTTCAAAAACTAAGAAAAGTTGCATAAAATCAAGATAAAACTGAAATTAGGCTACATCATATAGGATTTAGCAAGGTTTTGCTACAATTAACTGTGTGCACACAATTTTGAGCACTCCTTTTTCTAACGAAACGGAACGAGTCAAGTCTACAAAAGTGTAATGCCGTGATTTAGAAAATTATCACACAGCAGTCCTTTGAGTATAGAATGGCACTTAGGTCAATACGCATTTGTTCAGAAATTCCTAAGATGCTCATATTTTGAGGTAGAATCAGCAGTGTGATTGATTATTCATTTAAAAAAACACTCTTGGCCTCCCAGCAGCAATGAACTAACGTCTTTAGATCAATATTTTTTCTCTCTAATCACAAGAAGAAACCCAGTGCATCAGAAAAGTCATCGGCAAAATTATAAAAAGATATGTGCCAACTGTTTCTGAGAGCCCATAGAAGAGGGGACAGAACAAAACAGTAAGAAATGCTTGCCATATGCTGAGAGATGACTGGTAATGGAAAATATTCATAAACGAATGACTAACACTTGTCTGTATGTTATTCAGGTGCACAGATAAAACACATCCATCTCCTTAGCATCGGCTCTTGATGCAAATTACTCTTAAGGCTCCGGCAGTCATTTCCGGAGCCTTGTAATTCTTTATACAGACTGAACCATCATTGGTGTCAGCAGTTTTGCTGCATAAGCACTTTACAATTAAATCCTAACATCTGAATTAGCATAAAACATTCTGCATAAAATAATTCATATTGAAGACTTTCCTTTTCAATTTCCCCATTGGTGTTGCTGTTGTCTTGTATTTCAAAACAGCCTGGAAATCTTCCTCATCTTTTTTTTTTTTTTTTCCCTTGAAGAGAAAGTGTACTGGTGTGTGAGCAGGGGGAGGGTAAGGGCAGAAGGAGAGAAAATCTTAAGCAGGCTCCATGCCCAGCACAGAGCCCAACATGGGGCTGGATCTCATGACCCTGAGATCATGACTTGAGCTGAAATCAAGAGTCGATGCTTAACTCACTGAGCCACCCAGACACCCTTCTCCTTATCTTTAATTCCATTTCCATGATCCTTGTCCTGACATTCCTCATCCTTTCCCTTAGGCAGGCTGCTTCTGCTGTGTTTCCTGGGGCCAACTGTTTGATGTAGGAGGAAAGGAATACCCAGAGTCTGCGCCACTAAGGGTCAAATCAAGCTTGTGAGAAAACAACCATGTCCCTTGCTTGTATATAAGTAGGTATGTCAGATTACCTCCCCCCATGAATCTGCTATCTTCTCCTGAAATTCAGCTTTGCCAAAACAAGAAGTAATTGAGGAAACACAGTGGGCAGTAAAAATCCTCCTAAGTAAAGGGAGCCCAAGATTCACAGAACCCTTCCCAGCTGTTACTCAGTGAGTCAGTTATAGATAAACTAGATTGTGGCTTTGACTTTCTTGTTGGGGTTCAAACACTTGAGGGTGACATCCCAGGGTTTATGGGAGAGCCAGGGGGCCAGTACTCAAGGCTGTGGGATTGCAAGTGCGCATGGAGCTGTGCAGTCTCTTTAATTTGGACCGCTTTGTGGATATAGGGACTTAACAGAGCTTGCCAGATCTCTTGCCTTAAAACACCTTGAGAAGGGAAAACAATTCTGTTCAGGCTGGAAGCAGAGGACTAACTAATTGAGTTCTCAAAGGAGGGGATATGACTCCTTGGGGAAGTATGGAAATCTGTGGTTTTGACTGGGAGGCACCACTAGCATTTAGTGGGTGGGGCTAGACGGAGTAAACACCCTGCAAAGTATGGGGAATGGTCCCCATGACAAAGGATTTTCCCATATCCATCATTAAGTTCAAATGTCTGTTTATGTACGTGAAAAACTTGATAAAATTATCTGAGCCTCATATCTACTCCATTTAACATATAAATACAAAATACTTTTTTCACAGCCTTAATATACATTAAATTTTCCAAGAATGCAACCACTGTATATTAATACTTGCTTTGTTGGGAACTTTACTAAGAATTGATCACCTTTTCAGTAAACTTCCAGTGCCAGTGTATCAATCTGCATATGTGTCACCATCCAAGTATACATACATATATACTTACCTAGCCCTTATTTCAAAATGCCAAATATAAAGAGAAAGTGTCGAGAATATCCAGTTGAGTACTGTCTTCCCTTAAGCCCAAATAAATTCATTACAAACAATTTTAAGTATTGGACCACTTCACAACATCTTTTAGTTTAGCCATGCCCGAAATACATATGCTTTGATTATGAATTACTTTCCTATTATTTTTCCTTTCTATTACAGTTTGTGCTGGACCCTGGGTGCTCCCTCCAGGGCCCTGCTTCGGGGCTGCCCCAGCTGCTAGAATGTTGACTGCTGACAGCCCGTAGCTAAGTGCCCCCACCCCTTTCCCAGCGGCTCTGCTCTCTGGGGGGAGGGGGGGCGACTCCTCCCTAGGAGCTGCTTGCATCCACTGACTGTCGCTGAGGGTTCATAAGGCTCTGGTTGGGCACAGTTCTTCAGGATCATCCCAGGTCCAGAGCTCCCTGTGGGATCTGCTGTGTCATTTGTGAGATTGCACACACAGCCCAACCTCTCCCTCAGCCCAGTCCTGCTTCCCTCTGTCTCCTGTGTGTGTCGATCCTGAGGGTGTGTCCAGTATACGTCTGCCCCCTAATGCCGCCTCAGGTTCTGTTTCCTGGGGAACCTGACATTGGTTTTTGGACATTGGGGTCCATGTTATCTGGCAATTTTAATTTAGGGTAGTAAAGAGGAAAATTAAATATTTACAGTAAAAAAAAAGAGGCACTGTATCTGATTGGTGTGAGAACGTCTGGACTAGGTGATCTCTTCAGGATCTCTCCACCTTAAGACCCTCTCCTACAAGGCGGAAACACTGCTTGCCCCAGATGAGCTGCAAGGACCAAAGACTCAATATGACATCTGACGTGCCTGTTCCTCGCAGGTGTGAGTAAAACAGTGGTCCCGTATAGCGTTACTGCACCTCAGTACTTTCCGCCATATTGCCCCCCCCCCCCCCATACCATGTGTCCCTTGGTCAGTACTTGCTAAATGTGAGACACAGGGGCGCCTGGGTGGCTCCGTCGTTAAGCGTCTGCTTTGGCTCAGGGCGTGATCCCGGCGTTCTGGGATCGAGCCCCACATCAGGCTCCTCCGCTATGAGCCTGCTTCTTCCTCTCCCACTCCCCCTGCCTGTGTTCACTCTCTCACTGGCTGTCTCTATCTCTGTCAAATACATAAATAAAATCTTTAAAATAAATAAATAAATAAATAAATAAATATGAGACACAGACACAACCCGGCTGGGCCTGCCCTCCGACTTTCCTGCTGCCTCCACAGCCAAATGGCTGTGTGCATCTTTAGCTCTGCGAGACGGCGGCTGCCCAGGGTAACCTGGGTCAGTAGCACAGGCGTTTTGTCCTCTGAGATGTTTTTTAGATGAAAGATGGTTTTAATTTAATTCTTAATGTCGTGGTATTGGGGTCCTCCTTTAACTGTCAACTGAAAAAGACCCACACAGCCAGAGCAGAGCTGGAGTGTGCATGTGTGTGTGTGTGTGTGTGTGTGTGCGCGCGCATGTGGTGAGAGAGAAAGACACGTGAGCAAGCTTTCGCTGTCCGAACAAACTACAGAGGAGGACAATCCAAAAGCAAGATGAGTGAGTGCTCATTTGGTCTAACTTCCTGACCAGGCTGCCCCAAACCGGTGACTCAGAATCCTCTGTCGATGCTTCGTGTTCCCTGGTACACGGAGAATGTTCTTTTTTACTCAGTAAAACCAGCGTGAGGATGATGGACCTGGTTCTTGACTCCATTCGAATCCATTGTTGACACACTACCTCAGGGTGCCTCAGGCTCACCAGCCACCTCAGTCCCCGGACATTCAGCACAGAAACACAGACCAGGATCTCTGAGTCTGACCCCAGCGCCTTGGTGCCAGCACGCGTGCTGCCTCCAGGCCTTGGAGGCCGTCTGTCTAGTCACGCAGTAGCCTTGCCTTTTAACTCCTTCACCTGTAATACTGGGATGCTGGTCAGAGTTTCCACCTCTGGCTCCTCCTAGGGGTGTGGTGGTAATTAAAGCAATAATGTTTTTCAAGTCCAGAGATATTCCAGATTAAAGACACTGCATAATGGAACACATTCGGCAGCTAGTGACAGAGGCAGGTGTAATTGCACGCTAGGAAAGTCCGATGAAGCCAGGTGACCCTGCTACGGCACCCGTGATGCTTGCCTTCCTCTCGTGACTGACAGCCTCCGCCACAATATAAAAAAAGGCCCTAGTCCCCAAGAAAGACATCAGTTTAAGAAAGAAACACTTTTATCCACTTAATTTTCATTTCATCGGGAAACAAATAGGTACATTTTTATTGCAGTCACTTAATTCAAAGCTAAAAATAGAGTTAAAAAAGAAATGGCTCATCTCTTTGTTCATCAAGTCATTTGTACCTCAGAGAGAGCTTGTATAAAAATATTCATGATGCTGTTAAAAGCAGGAAGACTGCCCACGGTCTACCAGTTAACCTAGGTAGAGGCTTTACACGTTCGTTTCGTTCTCTCCCGTGGACGACGGCATACTCTTCTGTTCCACGGCTGCTCCGCTGCTCGGGGCTTCAGCTCTTCACTGAACATCTTGCATCCATGACACCAGGGATCCACAGAGATCCTGCCACACCCGTGGGAGAGGCCGAGCAGCGCCGAGGCTCCAGACCACAACGGTGGCGTCAAAAGCGTTGCAAAGGTCTCAAGTAGAGTGGTTTGGAGGTCTGAGCACTTTGCCAACAGACTGCTTCTGTAAAATAAAGCTCATGAGAGTTTGTATTAAGAAGTTCTGTCCAGGGGCACCTGGGTGGTACAGCTGGTTTAGCGTCAGACTTTTGGTTTGTGCTCAGGTCGTGAGATCAAGCCCCACGTTGGGCTCAGCGCTCAGCGTGGCGTCTGCTGCAGACTTTCTCGCCCTCTCCCTCTGCCCCTTCCCACTGTGCACTCACTCAGGCCCGCGCTCTCTCTCTCTCCAATAAATAAATCTTTTTTAAAAAAAAGTTCTGTCCATAGCCAAGCCACTGAGAATGTATTTGCTGACTGCATCCATTCAAATATGATTGGAACCCAGATCTAAACTGGCAAAGGACCCAAACGAGGCAGTTAGAAGTGAAGTACATGCGTTTGTGGGGCAGCTAGGATTGAGGAGGCCAATAGAATGTGAAACAGGAAAGAACAAGGAGTGTTTCTGGTTGGATATATCTGCTGATTGAGTAATACATAAGCCAGACCAGGCCACCTACCTATTCCTAATGTCCAAATATCCAGCCCCCTTTCAGAGGAAAAGAGAACAAGATTCAGAGGACATTCTCAGCAAAAGAACTGAATAACATATTAAGAGAAAAATGCAAGTTGCCGATTAATATGTACAGTATGATTGATCCTCCCCGCTCCACCCCTACACCAAGTTCATCAGAAACCACGCGTGTGTGCTACTAGGGGTCAACTACATTTCGATCACACAATTTTAGGGGCCAGCGCAAAAACTACAGTCATCAAGGTTACCACCCTCTCTGGAAAGATGGGTCTCAAATTTCAAACAATTCTTGCTTATCGGCTTTTAAAAGTAAGTCATTCTTAAAGGCTTTCAAAAATCTGTTACATAATAAATGGCTTCACTGAGGATCTACCCTGATTCCGATTTTTTAAAAGCTGGGTGGTTACTTCCTAGTGGCAAGCTAACATGCTCTCTTCCTCTGGGCCTTGGGTACATTTCTGCAGACCCTCCCATCGTGCCACATAAAGACCCAAGCCTCACCTCAAAAAACACTTCTTCAAATTCCCTGGAAAATCTTCCCATCTGGAATTAGGATTATCCAGTTAAATAACAGTGGAGTGTTTATTACTACTTAAAGGAATCTAGTTTTCTGCACTGAGGTATAAAAGGAATAGCCCAAGTTATTTGGATGTTTTAATTTTGGTAAAAAAAAAAAAAGAAGAAGAAGAAGAAGCTTGGAATTATTTTCATCAAGCTAAAACGTGAAAACTCTCCAGTCAACTTTTTCTGCATTTAAAAAACTTCTTCTTCATCAGCTGTCATTTCTCCTTCAGTTCAATTCTAAGGATGAATTTGCAGCAAGGCGTGTGGCTGTCAGTGTTTCTATTTTAGCTCCTCGGTAACACTTCAAGTGGGTGAAGGACAGCACTCTGAGTGGGTTTAACTTGTCTCCTGCTGTTAACATTTCAACAGAAGGGGCTCTCAGTGGGATCGTTTAATAACTCTCAAATTACAAATAACTTTATGACATAAAAAGGGAGGCCCCAAAAGTTTCTTTTCTTTTTTTTTCCTGTGACTAATTTGGTTTCTTCTCCTTCCTTAAGACATTGAAGTGAATCACAGAGATGAGCTAAAGGCTGAAAACAATGTGTCAGCTTTTTAATGAGCTTTCATTGTCACCACAGCAAATTAAGCACAGGCCCAGAGTCAAGACTCAAGGTTAACTACCAGCCCCAGACTGATGATCAGCTCTGATTCCATGATATTGTGAGAGCTTAGTCTTGGGGTAAAGAACGGGTTCAGAGAAAACCTGCATGGAGGGCTAAAAAGGAACTTTTTAGCCAAATTTTTGGTTGGGCCCCAGCTCAGATGACTTTCCGCCATTTCCTACCCCGTCAAGTCTGGCCAAAGGACCTGAAAGCAGGGTGGCACAGCCCGCAGTGAAGACTGATAGGCTCTTCGCTGGCCCTGGCCAACAGTGACAAGAGAGTGGCATCAGTTGCTGTCTTCTCCAAGTCACTGTCCTTCGGTCATCCCCTAAAACTGTATACCAGAAATAGAGAGCTGATCTTGAAGAAAGACACTTGGTGTGGGGTCGGGATACCTAATAAAGAGAAGATGACCAACCTGGGCTTCCTGTAGCTTCCAAAGCAGGGAGACGCTTGCAGATTCATTCAATCAGCGTACTTTTCCTGAGGAACATAATAGCAGTTTGGGGGCGGAGGGAAGAATGGGAGGAGAGAGAACTATGGAGCGCAGTGTGCTCGGTACCTATTTAATAACAACGCCCAAAGGTCTCCATTGGAAAATCTTGAACAGATGCACTCGTCGTGCTTTTTAAATGATCAGATGGGCCACCGTGCTGGTACGGAACCACATTATTTTAAAATGCACATTCAATGGCTCCCAAATCCTTTGGTTCAAAATTTCCAGATTAAAAAAAAAAAAAAAAGTAGTTTCTACTAAGAAACCACTACTTCCTCCTCAGAGAATAAGCTTTTAGAGTTGGTAAGACATTAGCAAATCACCCATCTGAGCTACATAGAAAAATAATGGTTTTGTTTTGCTTGCATGGAGAAGTGCCATTAGCTTTAAGGCTTTGTTCTAGATGGCTCGGGGATGATTGCTACTGCTGCTAACCAGAGTGTTCTAATTGGAGATTAGCTCATTTACAGGCCAGAGTGAGGAAGTTTTTGCCCAGGTGACTTGTAACAAAATGAAATAAGCAGATGTTATGTGGCCTGAAATTACTGCCAAGTTTTCATGAGTTGTTCAGGGCTGAGATGCTCTGCAAATTCTGCCTAAAATTGCAGCTCAGTTGTGAACAGAGCAATCATATCACCGTGCTCAGGCAGATCGTTGCCAAATGCTAAGAAATTTTCAAAAACAGTTCGTCATCTCCCCAAATACAAAAAAGAAAGTGAAGAAACTGGCCCTTTGTAAGGAAGATGCTAAAAGCTGGGCCACTGGGGCGATCACATCTCTTTCAAAAAATCTCCTGCAGCCACCTGCGTGTGTCCTGCCCACAGGAAATGACAGGGCCACAGGCAGGACGATGGGTGGACGGTGTTTTCAGTCTTAGTCTTGAACTATAAGCCTCTTGAGTTCATTTGGATCCCGAAGGGCAGATGTCAGGATGAGAATAGACCAGCAAGAGATGTCTAGAGAGAAAGACTGTGCTGAATAAGGAGAGGGCCAGAGAAGGCAGGGAGGGGGCTCAGACCACAGTGCAGGCGGACCTCTGTGACTTGAGGGAGGAAGGATGCGGAACGCTCTTCTGAACGCTGCTGTCGCCCCGTGGTGGTGGTGCTTCCCCGCTGGGTATGAGCCACTCCGTCTGTCAGCTCTCTTACCTTACCTTCCTTGCAGGTTCTGTTCAGTCCCACAGATTACAGAATCTAACACTATGTCCAGCATAGACTCTCTCATGCCTTTCCATGCCCACCTCTGAACAAGAGTGGTGAGCGCATAAGCCAACCTGGAGAGCGCAGAGATGGGCAGATCGTCTCTCTCTGTCTCAGATTCTCTCCCTTTTGCTCCCCATTGAGGGCTGATGCCTGGCCCTTGGTTTCCAGGTACAATTGTAGCAGCCCTTCCCCACCTCAAAGGTAGCTCTTTCCTCCCTGGTTCTGAGCGCTCCTACACTCTCAGTGATGAAGAGAAAGGAGTCATGCCCATCCCTTGTCCTCAGGGGTTAGACAAGATCTACTAATGACAGCTATCACCTTGAGGAACACCCCGAATGCCGCATGTCTGAGCACAAGCAGAGCCAACCAAGACACCTCAGGACTCCATGGTTCTCTGCCTTTATCATGACTCTTGGAGGGCAGGAGAAGCCAGGAGTATCATTTGGAGGTTGCAAAGGCAGTCACTATCCTACATAAATTCCTCCTCACAAACTTCTTTCCAGTGTGCTGGAAGCAGAGGACAGCCAGCAGTGTCTACCCCATCCACTGTGCCTCCACGGCCCACCACACTTTTCTACCCTTAGGGATATTGAGGCCAAAAGGTGCCTCTTCACAGAAAGATCAAGGAGCTCTGCCCTAGCACTGGTCATCAAGGCCAACCTACTGACATCCAAGAGAAACACTCTGCTTCCCTCTGAGCCACCTATAATCAGCTCTAGGAAAACTTTTTGAAACACCCATTTTTCTTCCCAAATGGTTTGGTTTATCTCTTTGAACATTTCTACACTTCCAGCAAATGGAATTATGTTTTTTTCCCAGCAAATAAACCAATGAATGAAGAAGTGAATTTCTAGTCACACATGGGCATTCGTACACCCATTCAGCCATTTACAAAATTAGTTTTCTGCACCAGAGAAATACCTGAAAAGGGAAATTAAAATCTATTACAGTAACTGAATTTTGAATGCTAAGTATTATGGAGGAAAGACTTTGGCAGAAATAAAGTCTCTGAATCAGCATTTACACTGTGAGTGCAGATATCACGTACAGGTATTGGCCAAAATATAGACTGTCATTAAGTTATGAGTGAGTTGGTTCTGAGAGTCTGAGTTGTCAGTTGGTAGTTCGGAACGTGGGACACGTAGCCTCCTCACGGCGATGTTATAATTGGTGGTTGGGTCATGAATAGCCACCGTGACTCCATTTTCAGAGTCTGCAAGAGTGCCGGCCTGATTCTGGGTCCTGGGACAACAATATATACATACTGTATGCTTTATTAGATTAAATAATTTGACACCCCCAAAAGACTCTTTTTGTTTCTAATTTTTTGGCATTTAATAAACAGTTTTTAGAGGAGTTTTAGGTTCCCAGCCAAAATGAGAGCAGAGGGTAGGGTAGGGTGGTCACCACCCCCCCCCCCACACACACATAAACACACACAACCTCCCCCTCTCCCAACATCTGGTACCACAGTGGTGCTTCTGTTACGACCTACGTCTGTGAGGCCCCTGCACCGGCACGTTATTATCACCCAGAGTCCGTGGTTTGCATGAGGGGTCACTCTTGGTGCTGTACCTTCTCTGGGTTTTGACAAACGTATAATGACAGGTATCCACCTGCATAGCTTCATACAGAAGAGTTTCATGGCCTTAAAAATCTTCTGTGCTCTACTTATTCATCCTCCCCTCCTCCCTAACCATAATATTTTGGGAGTAACATGTTGCCTCTCTCATTCTTCTCCCACCTACAGGCTTCCTAACTCCTGGGGCTCTCCTGGGGACGCCTCCGTGTCTGAGTCCCACTCAGGTAAGGTCCTGCCCGGGTTCCCTGAGGCAGTTTGTTAGCACTCCCCACCTGAGCCTATCCTTCAGACTGGCCCGATTCATATAAATGTGTGAATGACTAACAGCCCCCCAAAAGAGGGTGTTGGCTGACCCCCGTCCGTCTCCTCGGCAAGTGCACTCTCAGGAAATACCAGAAAGCGACGTGAAGTGGGCCACCACCCACCAGACACATCTCCCTGGGGTGTCCTCCACCTTCTTCCTCTTTCTCCCTTCCTTTCCTTCACAGTGTACAAATGATTTCAAAATTCCAAGATTCCTTCTCTCAGAATGGTTCTCCTGGCAGCGACGCCTTGGCCAGAATGTACGTGGGTGGCTGAGAGGGACCAGCGGTGTTTGCAATTTAGAGCTTGTGTATATATTAGTTAGAACCTCAGAGACAGAGACATTTTATTATTATGTTTTTAAGTGATCTCTGTGCCCAACGTGGGACTTGAACTCACGACCCGGAGATCAAGAGTCGCATGCTCTACAGACTGAGCCAGGCAGGCACCCCAAGAGACATTGTAGTTCTCACTTTGCAGGTGCCTAGTTTGTGTCCACCAAGAGGGTGATTTCCTCTTCTTTGTGGTTACAGTGTTACATGGAAACATTCTCTCAGCCTTTCCAGGATATCCAATAAACAACCCCCCCAGTACCACCTAAAAAGTAGGTGTAAAATAACTTTTTGTAACAAAACAAATCATTTGACAAGGCAGGAGAAAGATTAGTGAGAGACTTTGCTGAAATTCCAACTGCCTTTTCTCAATGCAGACCTCCATCTTTCTTCAGATAAAGATTAGGTTGCCAAGGAAACAGGACCAGAGAGAGAGAAAGAGAGAGAGAGAGAAACTTTGTCTTTTTTGGTTCCCCTGAAATCACAAAGCAAGCTGGGCTGTAAACAGAGCTGGACAAGATTATGGTGGATTTATAATTTACTCAGTCAAATTACTTTTAATTCATAGTCATGCCTCAGCATACATTTTTTTCCTCTATAAGTTAGGTCTTAAACTTAGTGGTCCAATGTCTGACAAATAACAGAGCTTTAAAATTCATTGTCTATGATTAAACTCAAATGCAGGACAGATGGCTGTCTGAGTATGTGTCAGACAGGCGAAGCACTTAAGATTTGTGACAGGCACGACCAGGAATTAACTGCTAAGTTTTTGCATTTATTCATACATTCATGGGCACCACGACTATGGCTGTAAAAGTGACTTAAGTGTTCTTGCTTTATTCAAAATATTCCCAAACAAAGCAACTGCTCTCCTTGTGGCAAACCAGATGCCCTCATCTCAACCCCATTAACCCAAAATCCATTTTTCTCACACTGTATGTATTGTGCACGTTTCATTCTATTCCGACATTCAGGATAAAACAGCACCCTTCTGAAAACCCGGTTTACCCGGAACCCGCAGCGTTGGTCCCCACTTCATTTTTATGAACCTTTTTATTGAAATAGTTAATTATTTTATGAAACAAATATTTGTCTGTGGGAGTAAACAAAGACCAGCCACATGTGAGCAGGCAAGGCTCTTTATTCAGAGCTCACTACAGCAAGAGTCGGCCACTGTCAGTGGCGTTTTGGCAGATACTCAAAGGCAGGCTGAGGAGTGGGAAAGCTTTAGAGCGGAGGCAAGGGAAGGCTTCGGATATGCCCTGATGGAGGCAGGTGGCGTGGGGAAGCTGCAGGTGGGCTAATTAAAAGTAGGGCCTCCTGTGTGATGGTTGGGGGGGCATATTGGGCTGTCTCTGGCTGGTCCTCCGTTGGAAGCAAGGACAAAAAGTACGGAAGATTTCCATTATTAACTAAAATCCTAGCCATTTTGAGCCAATTATTACATCAGTTATTGTTTGGCTGAGCCAGTTGCTAGAGATAGTGGTCTGACTTCCCGCAAGTCTGACTTCTCAGTTGCACGCCGGCCACCTTGGATTTTGGTTTCCTGGATTGGTTGCTGCAGATTGTGGGTCAGAGTTGTTCTCTTCCTGTTACGCTCTGGCTATTGTCCAGTGTATATTCAATCTCTCAGTAAATAAAAAGTGTACAAATAGAAAAGTACACATCGCAGAAGTGCATACAGCTCAATGAATTATCAAATTTAACAACCAACGGGGGGGGGGCATTTATTTTTAAATTCTCCACAATCTTATCTTCAGAACATGTTGTCAAGGAACATTTTGAGTCACAAGGCAGAGTCCTTCCATGCGCTTCTTGAGTTCTCATGTCTGAGGGCAGGACTCACCAGCGGCAGCTTCCTTGGTTCTTCTTCTAAAGTCAAGTCTTCCTCGACGTGATGGACACAAAGAGCCCTGGGTTTGCCTCAGTCAGGCTCAGCTCTGTGAGTCACTTTTCCTCCACATTCCTGGACAGAGATGAGCAGGTCCGAGAGCATGCCTTGAAACCCAGGCTCCACCATTCCTTTGGGCAAGTTAGATAATCTCTCAGAACCTGTTTCTTCATCTACAAAATGAGGGTAATAATAGTGCCTACTATCAGGGTTGCTATGACCGGGGTGAGGCGATGGGCATTCAGACCTTTAACACAAGACCTTGCAGGGAATAAACACTTAGATTCAGCAGACGTATCTCTCCCAGTAGTGTTGAAAAAATAATGGCTGAAAACTATTGAGAACCTACTATGTGCCAGGCACGGAGCTTAGTCCTTTCTCTCAAATTTTATTTTATTTTATTATTAAATCTTTCTATTAGAGAATAGAATAGAGAATAGAATATAGAATAGAGCCCTCTCCTCAGTATTCCTTATTTCTTTGGAAGTTCACGTGAGCTAGTAGTAGCCACGAGAGGTTAAGTGTAGATCTCCTAGGTGGGTCTTTTGTGAAAACCATCGCTGTCCCAAGAGAAGGGAAGAGCATCATCTGGCACGTACTTATTCCCCCTTGTCTGTCCCCATTTTTGCCAGCCTGAAAGCCATGAGCTACAGCTGCTCTCCTGCAGGCATGAGACCCCCAAGACCCATGTCCAGGATGGCAAAGTAGGCACAGCCCCGAACCTCCATGGCCTCATAGGGGTGCCGTGCCAGCTCCAGACTGCCAGCTTCCCGACAGTCTCATCATTGTGGCTAAACCACCATCATCGCCAGATTCCTCTTACACGCAACCCGAGGCAATCCAAAGCAATACAGCCACCATTTAGGGCAATCGGAATGTCTGAATGAAATGAAGCATCCAAATTAATGAAAATTAAGGATTTGAAGTATCTTCTTTACCCC
The DNA here is from genome assembly GCF_017311325.1 of Ursus maritimus. Classification (NCBI taxonomy): domain Eukaryota; kingdom Metazoa; phylum Chordata; class Mammalia; order Carnivora; family Ursidae; genus Ursus; species Ursus maritimus. The sequence continues at coordinate 32,105,332 of NW_024426663.1, read as the reverse complement.
AATCTGTTGACATGTCCCAACTGAGATGATAGAAAGAACTCCAGGGATTGAAAGGCAGATTTCCAATCATCTCTCTAGGAATCATTCTCAACCCTTCTAAAGATTAACAGCAAGGTTTTTTCTGAATATCCAAGCCCCATGTGTCAACTCCTAGTTGCTAACTTTCCCCTCTTCCCAGTCAAACGGTGTTGTATGAGGGGTCATCAACAGGGTTTCCACGGGTCATCAGCACTGTGCCCATGGGATCTGAAGACTCCAAGACTTGGCACTAGACCAGAATCACCCAGCACAGAATTGCGTGATCCTTCTGTAAAACCTGAGGCATCTGCTCTGGCATTTTGGTCAAAGTCCAAAGGCTGTAATTGCATTCTGCCTGCTTGTGGGCTCTCCTAGAGTTCTAATTAGGTAGTATTTATTTTCTATCCAAAGAAAAAGATTATGCCTGACATTGCTCTACACATTAAAACAGCAAGGGGCCCAACCCAAGTGATAAAAGAGCATCTTATTGTGACAGGAAATGATCACGGGGGTGGGGATGAGGAGCTTCCTCAGTCTTTACCCTGAGCCGGCAGGGACAGTGGCTTTCAACTTGGAGGAAGTTAAATATATCAGAGGGGTTAAACTTGTGGTTTTCTGTGCCATTACAGGGAAATAACATGCATATATTCCCTCTTATTTTAATGTTTTCTAAGGCATGTCAGGTGAAAAGGGGACTCAACTCTTCTCTCACAGCTTTCCTGTCAAAATATAACCCACAGAAGGACGCTAAAAACGAAATTCTTTCTGTGTATCACCTATGCTGTCTTACCATCGCATGGTACGTGACCTTTTATATCATAAGCTATGAATAACCCAGAATTGGGGTGTTCGGCACTGCTTAAGGAAATATCCTACATGGCCAAAATTTTAATTATTCAAACACGCAAAACCACTTTCCTGAATCTCTCTGACTCGATGGTGAAATAAACACGTTCAGAAAATATCTGAAATGATCCTCACTTTCATTAAACTAGAAAAGGCACCAGTTTTCGGTAGATTAAATTATGTTGTATTAAAATAAAGACACACACACACACAATGAAGAGAAAATCTCTAATAATTTATTTGACCTTCAGTTTCACATTGTGAAAAAAAAAATAACAGTTTTACAAAACCTCAAAAATGTAGTAGTAGCAAACAAGCACATATGAACATGAACACTTTACTTCAACTTACACAGAGTTGTGTACGTGAACCACATAGTCAATAGCCAAGAGAGGGATATTATTCAGCTCTAATCACTCTTATTCAGACAGGTGTCAAGCCCAGAGAAAAGGGGGCTACACAATTATACCAGAAGTGGAAGGCTGCCCTTTGTTATCCGTTTCCACAGCAACCAGTCCACAGAATAAGAAGAACCTTCTCTGTCTTATGCCAAGGTTTTTGTGTGCACTGTGCTGTGAATTGTATTTGCTTCAAAGTGGGGACGTTTCACAGGGTGAGAATGGTCAAGTAGTGAGCCCGAATGCCTACATCAATTCAAAGAGCGGGAGTCCAGAAAGTTCCCTGCAGGCTGGGGGCCCACCCTGACCACGGCTCCCTCTGGCTCACACACAGTAATTAATAGAGGATTCAAGGACAGACCACAACTTTGAAACAGCTGCAGAAAATTCATCCTGCTTTCAGAAGTCGCGCAGTGACACACACATCTCTGCAGATTTGCATCATAAACTAGAGAGCCGAGCTGCTACAATGTAACGCCACCGCTATGCCGCCAGCGTACAATCAGACATTTGCATTGCTTAGAACACATCTAGGAGCGAGCAACTGACTGCTGGAAAAGTATTGTGATGCTTTTATTCCAATGGCTCATTTATTTCGGTCCAACTCTAGCCCACTTATTCATGGCACGAACGGACATGTACGATTAGTCTAAAGTATTCAGGTAAAGAGAAATGTTAAGGATTTATCTGTCACTAGACAATGCAAACACACTCACAATGTAAAAGGTTGTTATCAGTCTTAAGCCCTATTTTCTAAACTACAGTAATGTGAGAAACGTCGATGAAAGTGGTGCGAGTTGCAAACTCTGGTCTTCCCCAGACACCTCTGAGCAAGCACCTAATTGAGTCTAGCACTAATACCTATCACGGCACACGGTTAGTAAACAAGCACTGGAACTAGCAAAGAATGTATTCACAACAGATTCCCAACGATCCCGGAAAACCTCTCAACAGGGGCCACTGCTCATCATTCTTTGGTGTTTCCTGGCCCAATGTGTCACTTCTGTGCACCAAAGAGTTCTTTTTTAGAGACTTACCCAAGGGTGAGCACTAAAGTATACGCTGTACCCATGTGAATATGGTCTTGGAGAATTGCTAACACTTGCTAAATCGTACATCAAGAAGAGAGAACAATGAATCCACCAGGTCAAGCAAATCTGGCGAGTGAATTAATTTATATTACGTCTGTGACAACTCAGCTTTTTCCTGTTAACTGTGGGTGTGGCAAAGCCTTCTCACAGGGTAATAAATAAATAAATAAACTTTGGACAATGCCTTTAACCTGTGCCCTATATACAGAACTATTCCACAGAATTTTCCAGGATTTCAGGATATTACACAAAGAAAAAAACTGCAAAGTGACTTGGTCCTTTCCAAATTTCAGTAGCTGAGATTGAAGTAGGTGACTCAGATGGGAAGCAACAGGGTAGTGAAGCCTTCCCTCACCCCACGAGCCATCAGCGTGACCAGAGCCCATGGAACCCCATTAAAAGTTAGTGAATCTAAGAAGTGATCTCCATGCTTTCTCTACCTCTACGATGTTATTTGTTTCTGTCTTGTACTCCTTCCCTGTCTTGACATTTACAAAATCCCCCCTTCCCAACCCACCCTCTAGTTATACACCAAATTGTAACTCCCAAGTTTTCATTTTTGTGCAGCAAAGCACTTCACAACAGCCACAAAACTGTGCAAAACATACAACCATACACACACATCCATACACGTGAAGACAATCGTAAGCACTGTTTCAGCATGCAGGCATCAAACAATAAATAGCTAAATCTATAACAAATTTCTTAACAGCCAAGGGAAAGTTTAAAGTCACTTATAAATAGAAAAGAACATCTACCAAACGCCTACCAACAATGTCCCCATTGTTCAGAACCTTCCTGGGGAGCACAACCCCTCAGAGATTAGTGGAGAGTCCAGTGGTCCTCACTTTGCAGCCGGCCAAGCCAGCTTCCCTCCTGGCCCCACAGTTGGGCTTTCAATCTCCAACAGCAGCTGGTGCGGAGGCTTCAAGCTTGCTCCTCAGAGAGGTGACAACCATTTCAAATTTTACACATAAATGGTGGAGCCCATGGAAATCAAATGCTGAATATGGTACAGCAAGGGAAAAGGGCCGGCTTTTCTCTCCCTTTGAGGGGCTGATTAACGCTGACATTAATCCACAATTACAAGACAAGGACTAGATCACAGGTTCATTCATTCATATTTAAACCATGTGCTACTTGCACTGAAAATCCCACCCCCTCCCCCACCCCCTCCTTCATGTCCAGTTAGAGAATTTACAAGGTGCAGTGCATTGTATTGGAGTCTTGTAGCAACTTCTTGTCCTTTTTCTTTTCTCTCTCTTCATTAAATTTGGCCTCTCCAAAGCAGAAATCTCATTTTGTCTCACCAAGTGATGGAGCGAGCTAAAATAGGGAGAAAAAAAGATTCTCGTTAGTAGCCTCGAAATCTAAAAAAAGAAAATTAATATCAGGACAGAGCTGGTCATTATTGCTTCTAAAAGTCTTAATTACATGTTCAGTAGCAAGTGTGCAAAGATTAAGTGCATCCATGTGTGTGCACGGATACACACGACTGGCTCGACAGAAACGATGGTGTCCAAAGAAAAGTCTTCGTTTCTTTACTACAGCTTCAACCCGTACACGTGCAAATGCAAACTTCTACGTCTAGGCGCTGCTATAAATTGCCACCTTCTGCTTCTAACATTCAAACTTCATCTCCATGGCTAAACAGAGCCACTGTGAAGCGTTCACCAGAGGGTCAAAAAAGATTCCTGTGCAAACCCTCCTTGGCCCATTTACCATAAAGGATTCCAAATTCAATTTATTCACCATATAGAAGGCAGACATATTAATCCTCTTATTGAAATGCATCTCTGCTATTCATTATGGCAGAAATCAGTCTCGCTTCCTTTCACACGACAACATTTCAGGCCTCCACAGCCCAAGGCTGGAGTTTATTCTCCCAGTTCATCAGTCCGCACTTGGGGGACGCCAGCTATGGTATGCACTTATTATCTGCAGAATCCACCGACGTCAAGCGTGAATATAAATTCAAGGTGCCGGAACCACAAAGCCGGCACATTTCACGGGAGCTGGTGTTTCCCCACACGACCCACCATTCCCAGCCCGCACGTCTACTTTGACGCAGGGAAATCTTGCAGACGGCTTTTGTCTCTCCAACACTCACCCTAACTGTTCATAGAGCACGTTTCCAGCCCAGTGTAGGAATCTCATCCCTGCTGCTATAACTCTAAGTGGAGACAAAGGGAATTCAGGAGGGGCTGCTCGTTACTTGCATTGAATTCTTCTCACTTTTGTGTGTTCAGAAGTCGGATTCATTTCATGAGCTGTTTCTTTTGGCAGCTTCATAACATGATTCAGGCTTTCAAGGCATTCCTTAGACTGGTGTCATCCTCCCACCCCCACCTCCCGGTAACCTCTATATCAACACGAGGCCAAAAGAATGTATTTTGTAATTGTAATAATATGAAATTTCATGATGGTGCATACTCAAACAGAGAAAGAAAGAAAGAAAGAAAGAAAGAAAGAAAGAAAGAAAGAAAGAAAGAAAGGAAGAAAGGGAAAGAAAGACTCTGAAAAGGGAAGAAACAAAGCACACTGAGATCCGAGTGCTGTCCGGCTGGGGCCACACAGAGCCATGAAAATGGGAGAGTAATCAAAAGTAATTTCCTTTTTGTCCTTCCCACCACTGAAAGAGCAGCAGGAGACAGTTAAAATCCCCCCGGTGAATGAGCTTTTAGACCTAGGGAAACTTCCTGTTAACACTGTATTAATTTGGTTAGCACCTACGTTTGGAGATCAAAGAGATGTCCCGGAAGTTTCTGCAGCTGAGGGCTGATACCTGCACAGCACCTCTTTTAAAGTCATTCCATTCAACTCAAGTGTTTTAGCACTATCTCGTGTGTAGAAAACTTTAGAAATTTAAACCAACATGCTCCCTATCAGAAACCGCAAGAGTGGCTTTGATCAGGCCCTCACGGCCCTTTCGGAAGGCGAACCTGGCCCTGTCCAATTCCGCTGTTCCGTGCTCCACTCTGGGGGGTGGCACCAAGGGCGGGGAGGTGGTTGGTGTTTCCCATGTGACCTAACACTTTATGTGCTTGGTTCCCAGGGACTGGAAGTATGTGATTAGGCTCAAACACCCGGGATAGGGCGAATTCAAGCGTTTGCCAATATACTCTGGGCTGCGAGAGAAGGCACCAAAAACGAAGAGTAAAGATACAAGCAGATAATAATCAAAGAAGCCTCACTTTCCTGCCATACACAAAGCTAATTCCGTGGTTGGCTGAGGTCTCAATTGAAGGAGGAAAGGAACCTCAGAGCATTGAACACTTCATATCGGCCAGACGCTGGGCAAGGTATCTTTCTCCTCTTTTCCCCCTTCATTTATCAGTTCGCCCAAGTCTGACTGGGGACAGAGCTCGGAGAGGCCAAATTCAAATCAGTCATTGGGCAAAGGAGGGATCTGAAGTACAGAAAGGTCCAGAGTCCACAGCTTTGAACCCGGAACCAGAATGCACACGTGGTCTCTTCCTGCCTCTGCCTCCTTACCTTGCCCCAAAGACACCAGCCCGTCTACCACTCACCATTTTGAGGTCCCGCCACCAAAACTGGCAATTTTTCTGGCTCTCCTATGCAAATAGAGTCAGTTTTGGACTAACACCGAACTTCGTGTGCTCTTAATTGATGCTTTCGCCCAGAAGGTTCTTTAAACCTGCTTGAGAGGTGAGTCATGCATGCATATCGCAGATGAAATAACCACGTTCAGAGCATGTGTTTACTCAGGATTACTGAGATGCCAGCAAGGCTGCAAAAACCAGTTTGGTATGGGACGCTGTCAGCCCAGTCGCTCCCCACAGAGGTTTCTCACTGTTCTCGCTCCTCTGAAGGAGTTTCATTCCAAGGTTATGTTCTGTTACTAAGAGCCGTACCAACTGTTAGAGGCGGGAGGAGACAACTGAACCAATGAAAAAACAAAAAAGATTCATTGTAACAGGGAGGCCAATTTTAGCGGTGTTTCAAAATGAGCTGTAAGAACGGTGGAAAGAAAAGACAAAGAAGTCAAAAATCCCTCTTTGCTTAGCTCACAAAGACCCCCCAGATTTCCTTTTTTCCCTCTGCAAGTCCTCTTCAAAAGTGTGAAACAAACTAGGGAAAACAGAGCCAAAAGTCTCCAGGTAATGAGTTAGTTTTCATTGTACTTCCTCCAAAGCCGAGTTTTAATTTTACTCTCTTATTATTAGTAATAAGCCCATGATTTACCAAAACAAATCAACACATTCCACGTGCTCCGTGCTACACTCAGACAAGCTTAAGTGGTTCCTGGGGCCAATGCTAAAGATGCTTAACGGCAGCAAAGCGGCCATTAGCTTCACGAACACTGAACTGTGTAGGCCTATTAATTATTTGAGCCAAGAGTATTATATACTCTTAAGTACACAAGACGACCGTTATGGACTCAGATATATGACACAGAAAGACAACTTTTGTTAGCTCTGACAATAGGGTCAGCCTGTCTGATTAACTCTGAAAGGCTGCAGTGGAAGGCCGTCGAGATGGCTCAGCGTGCCACGTATCTGACAAGTTTATACAACACAGGTGCAGCCTTTTACAAGGACAGACCTTGACTTCCCTCTGAAGTTAATAAATGCCCTAAAAGGGGTTATTTTTTTTCTCCCGAGGAAAAATTTTTAAATAAGCAATAAATAATTTGGGAGGGAACAAACTAGGAATAAACTTAAGGATTCTGTTTTTTACACCCTACTTCATTCCAGAAAGGGTTTGAGGGATCTAAATTTGCGTATCAACAAATCTCTCCTGGGGTGAGACAAATATGAAGCTCAGGTTTCTTAAGTAGCCGTTCAGCATGGTGCTCAAGTGCTCTCTCTCCGGAACCAGAGTGCCTGAGTTGATTTCTGGACTAACTCTTCCACCTACAAAGCTCTAGGACCTTGGGCAACTGACTTAACCTCCATGTGCATCCGTGGTTTTCGTCTCTAAAATGCTCTAGTAATAATATCTCACGAGGTCTATGTCAGGACCACATGAAATGACCCATGTGAGACACACGGCCCCACTCCAGGCAGGGCTCAGTAAACATGAGTTGGCATTATTAAACCCAGGGCAGGGGTTCTCAACCCGGCTGTCGATCAGCATCACTAGAAAACCTTCTAAAAATCCTGCTGCCTGGGACCCACCCGGACCACATGAAATCAGATCTCTGGGATGGGCCATTTCTGAAAAGCTCTTTGGGGGAATGGGAGGTCAGTCAAGGCTGAGAACCGCTAGCTTCTCTTATGGGTGGGGAGTGGCAGCTGTGGTCAACACAAGTGCTTTCAGGTCTGGGGTGCAAATTCTCTTTAATGGTTTCTGTAGCCCTGCTTCTACAGGACGAGCTACATCGATCCCGTCTCAGGTTCCACGGGAACTTGCACAGCTAGCTTACGCGCGTGCATACTTACAGCCACCCTGACTTCTCACCTCACGCTCAGCTTCTTGAAGGTGTACTGTTTAAGAAGGCAGATGCTTCCAGGTGCTGACAAACGCAGTAGGAATCAGCGAGTACGGAACCGTGGTGATGCTGTTCCACACGTCTAACGTCGGGTCATAACAGTCCAAAGTTTTGCAGCGCTGAATGCCGAAGTACCCTCCAACCACGTAGAGCTTGTTTCCGGAGGCCACAGCGTGGCAGCTCATGCGCTTTGCTGTCACGTCTCCCACCTTGGTCCACTGATAAGTCTCACTGTTGAATTTGTAAGCAGAGCAGGCGGAGAACTCCGTATCTCCCCCCATAATAAAAATCTGGTTACCCAGCACCGCTGCTGCTGTGTAACGCCAGGGCTGGGGACAGGTGGCTGGTACCGTCCACCTGTTTTCACACTGATCATAACACTGAACCTTCGGGAGCTTGTCATGACTGACGCTGGTACCTCCGAAAGCAAACAACTTGAGTTTGGCACTCACTACTGCAGCGTTGCTAACGCCTTCTCGGAGGGGGGCCACCATGGTCCATTTGTTGGTTGTGGGGTCATAGTGTTCTACTTGCTTTAGAGAGACTGAGGGGGAGGCTGGGAGGCAGCCTGTGGCGGCTGTGTGCCCCCCGACCACGTACAGACAGTGCTTCAGTTCAGCTGAGCCATGGCCGAACCTGGCCACCAACATGGGGGCGGCTTTGGACCACTCTTCATGCAGGGTATCGTAAACCCAGACATCTTTTGAGACTCCATTTTCAGAGCCCCGCCCCCCAGTAATGTATACTTTGCAGCCAATTGCACACGCACTGAACTCTTTTCTTGGGCTGGGGATGTCAGCCTTGGGAATTATTTCTTTGGCCTTCTGGTCTACCAGATACAGCTTGTCACACATGAAGGTCTGCCCTCCCAAGAGGAAGAGAGCGTGGCCGGTCTTCCGAGGCCGGGCACAGAGGCTGGTTACCACGCCGTCGTTCTGCAGGATTTTTAGTTTGCACCTGATGGCCTCTTCCACAATCTCCTTGCTCTTTCTCTGCTTGGTAATGAGTTCCTCCATGGCCACATTCTCCATGAGATAAATGGCTGGCAGCAGAGCCAGCCTCACTGTCTGCAACAGCTCTGGGAGGTAGCAATAGCGCTTCTTCAGGTCATAGCTGATCCAGTTAATTGCAGACTCGTACACAAGCCTTTCATCTTCTGTCTCCAGCTCCTCGCTGGACAAGAGCTGCACTACCATGTCCTGGGGCAGCTGGAGGAAATCTTCGTTCTTCCTGATGGTCTGGAAATTGCTGAGACACATTCTCCAGGAGAGTTCGTACAGCTTAGTGCACTGGTGGGCATCGGAGAGCAGCAGCATGCCCAGGCAGTTGGTGGGATGCAGATTCTTCTCTAGGAACTCTGCACACGCATCCCGGATGTCCTGAAACTCCAGCATGTCGCCAGCTTCCAGAAGTGATTCTGCATTTTCTTCATTAATGATGACCCGGGAGGAGTACGCATAGTCAAGAAGCAGCTCCAAAACCTCTGGGTGGATGGAGTTGTCGAAGTTGACTTCACTGTCCTGGCTCTCTTTCAGGCCGCCACTGAACATGGCTTCAAAGTAGCGGCTGCACGCGGCCAGCACTGCCCGGTGACAGGGGAAGGTCCTATTCCCAGCGTGGAGAAGGACATCGGTGAAGAGGCGCTGCTGGCGTAAAAGATTCAAGTGCGTGAGGACGCTGTCGGCGTAGGAAGACTTGTGAAACAGATAGATGTTAATGGAGCCACTGCTGGCCCTGGACTTGCGGTTCTCATGCACACTGACTGACATTTTGTTTCCACTCCTACAACAAAAACAAAACAAAACAAACCATTGAACGTGATGCTCCTGATGTTCAGAACAGCAGAACAAAGCAAAACAAATCGTTGTGAACAGAGAAAACAGAACACTTTGCCGTTAGCCTTGCCGCCTACTGCTTGGAATAATGGATAGCCTGCGCCTGTACAAAGTCAGAGACAACCACCTATAAGGAAAGGCATTCACTGGAACACTGTTCAGCTATTTGAACACTGTTCAAAAAAAAAAAAAAAATCACTGCTTGCAAGCAGGTTCATCTTGGAAAACCTGACTGCCAACTTTCAGGATACTGAAGTCCTTGCGAATGTAAGCCAGCAAAACCCAAGACGAGGGAGGTCTCACTCTCACAGCTCCCTGCCCTTGTCCAGCTGATTCACTGCAGGCCAGTTAAAATGCTGGGCTTCCAGCTCTCGTAACGCCGGGACGGACACCAGCTTTTATGCCCCATGCAACATAAAGCCATGTGTAAAACAAATACCTACTAATTAATTCCATTAAGAATTCCTTTGGTAAGATCCAGTCCCAGTGTATCACAGTAAATGGGCAATGTAACCTTAAAATCATAGGCTTAGGCCAACTTCTTCCATGATCAGATCCTTATTAAAATGTTACAAACAATTTCTAAACAGACAGTTCTACCACGCCAGGGTCCTCAAAGAGCACCGATATAAACCTTACCACATATTGGTCAGCAGGCTTTTGTGAAAACACAGAACAGATCCTGGCCACAATCGCCATGCATCTTTCCTGCTCTGGACAGCTTCCAAAATGAGGATTTGCACACATAAAAAGAAGAATATTTTGAGTAGCGCACTCATCACTATTGTTTTTCTGTTCTTCCTGCTTTTTATCAATTCTTGGAAAACCAGTTCCAAGAACAAAGGATCTATCCATCCCTCTCTTTTGATTCAAAAGTGCATCCTCAGGACCATTCCTGTGTACCTGCAGACACCGGCATGTGCACGGAAGGAGTTCAAAGTGCAAACCCAGCTTTATGTAAATCAAAAGCACTCACACCTATGTGAGTCTGTGTGTGTGTGTGTTGCCAGCCATTGTTAATTTAGGGCCACCCTAGAATTTATTTGCTGACTAAAGTACTTTCCTCTATATTATTGAAATTATAGCAAAACCTAATGCTGTCTTTGGCTTTCTTCAGTAAGTAAACTGTAGGTTAAAGACATAGGACATATCTATCACCTATCTTCAAAAACTAAATCACATGCTTCTCTCTCTCTCTCTTTTTTTTTTAACCCTCTCCCTTCTGCTACTTCAAAAGAATGAAGCCTTCAAGGACCTGCCTGTCAAAGGATTCCTAGGGAAGCTGTTTATGCCAGGAGGGTAAACAACTGTGTAAGTTACAGCATCTGTTCCAAACACAGAACAGCTAGTTTTCACAGGCAGCTGAAACCTACCGACTCCTCGTTTCCTTAACTGGTCAGATTTTTATTTTTTTAATTTATATTGCAGCAATTACTAATAAACACAAACGAGTGATTTCCCACAGATTCACAGGCTAGCTCCCAAGCAGCACTTCCTGACCAGCTGTAGCACAGCACACAACAAAGGCAGGTGCCATCTGTGCCTGTGACACGCTGGCCACATCCCATTAGGCGATGCAACTTGTTTTCTTTTAGTTTTGGAATGTAACTTTTCACTAGCGGTCATCATGGCTTAGTGAAAGAAAGTAAGTAACAATGTTCTAGGGCTCTGGTGTTAGGAAGACAACATGAGTGTCCACAGCAACTCTAGGATAGGACAAATGGTGAGGAGCCCCGCAGACAAAGGTGAGGAGCGCCCCCGTCACCCTTCCTACCTCAAGTAAAGCCTCTACAGTCCAGCCCATGGGAACCAACGCCCAGGGCTCTGGAGAACCACCCAACTCCACACTATGTGAGTGCACCAAGTCTCCAAAGCCGCAGAACATGTATTAGCATCCCCGATGCTCTGCTGCTGGAGTTGTGAGTTAGTACATTCAATCTTAAGTACTTGGAGGAAGATTTTAAGCTTAAACCTCAAAAGATGCTATGAATACTCTGATGCCTTATATAGAAACTTACAAACATTGCAAATGAGTAGTTCTGCTTTCTTTTTTAAGCCAATGCTTCCAAGGCACCCTCAAAAGCTGCCTTCTCTCAAGCTGAGAGTGAACACACCTCCAGCTGAAGAATGAGGCTCCCCGCACAAGGTACATGACACCAAAGTGCCTGCACCCTGAGTGGGAACCACACCGGGGCCCAGACCGTGCTTCCCTGAGCATTAGATTCCAGACAGGGTAAAACAGCATTCACAAGGAGGCTTACACTTGAGACAACAGTTTGTTTAGAAGACCTTAGGATACAGGATCTGCATCACTACGCCTCCTGTGCTGATGCTCCTGCCTTTTCCAGGTTGGTGCACAAAACCAGAAGGAAGAGGCTAGCCTGTCAGCTTGGATACCGTCCAGATGGAAAAGCATGTCACAGGCAAAATCCAACATTCTTGCAGCAATACTTGCTCAAAAGGTAAACTTAAAGACCCAAGGGAAATGACTACTTTCTGGGTTAAAATTCCGCAAACAGCAAGATATCAGCAGAAGCCATTTATACAGTCACAAAACACACCTTCAACATAAAATGAATCACCCTTCCGGCATTTTTTTAAGCCCCCAGAGAAGTAATATGTGCATGTCAAGTAAGTAGCCAAAAAAAAAAGAGGACACTTATACTTAACCTGTGCCTACAAAAAAGAAGGCGAAAGGGCTGCTATTACCGTGAACATCAAAAGGGCTTCTAGTTACAGTAACTTCAGTTCACTTAATGCTCCGCACTCAAGCTCCCTGCTGCCAATACTTTGCGTCCCGTCACACCTCCTTAGGTTCTGAACCTGGGCTCAATGCACTCATAGGAGAAACTAGGCGGATTTTCTTGGCCATTTACCTTACTGCTAACAATGGAACGACATTAGAAAGACACTGTTAACAAGAAAACCAACTGACCATACAGCTTTCTTTAACACTTGCAACGCTCTTCGACACGCGGACCATACCTGTGAGGGCAACACGAAATTACACGCTGAACAAGTTTCAAGGTTCGTCTCCACCACGCCCACCACTTCCTATCCTTTGAAACTCATTAAGGTCACACCAAAGGCCAAATACTTGCAGGAGAAGAAATGGATTTCTCAGGAAGTTTTCATTCATTCGCCACAGACATTCCGCCGCAGGGAACGTGCCCTCGTGAAGGGTGTGTGCGCGCGGCCCCGGCGCTCCCCTGTGCCGGGCAGCGTGCACCGTGGGCCGACAATCCCCGGCGCTCGGCCCTGGGGGCTGCCAAGTGCGAGGCAGAGCGACAGCCACCCCCAGCGAAGCGCCGCTTTCGGCGGAGGAAGGACACTGGTCCTACCCCGCCTCGCCTCTCCGATCCCCAGCAGCTCGCCCGGGGGCCGGCGAGACGGACAGAGGAGATCCCTCCGGCGATGGCCAGCGTCTGCACGCTGTGGGAGGGCAGCGGCTGCCACCGAGGTCTCCGCCCCAAGAACAGTTCCCCCACCTCCGCCCAAGCCGGAGTTCCGGCCTCCGGGGCGAACGCACGCCTCCGGCGAACACACCCCCGCAGGCCAAGCGGCCCCGGCAAGCCGCGCCGGCCGCAACAGGTCCGGGGCGGCGGGGGAAACTTACGGCGGCCGCGACCGGCGTCAGCGCACGACCAGCTGGGTTCTCTCGCCTAGGTCACCGGGCGGGAGGCGACAAGGCGGACGTCTCAGCCCCGGGGAGCGGCGGCGACTGCCTGGGCGAAAGGAGCGAGCATGGGGCGCCCGCCCGGGAGAGGACAGCGCCTCGCGACTCCCACGCCGCGAACTCCGCTCGCGACCCGCAGAGCGTCTCCCGGAGAGCGACTCGGGAAGGTAGGGCGAGCCTGCGGCTGCCGGCGCCGCGCAGGGAGGCTGGCTGTGCACTCCGGGGGGGGAACTCGAAAGCGCTGGTGCGCGCCGGCGGCCGCCTGGCGTCTGGACTCGGTCTCCGCAGCGCCACCGCCGCGCCGCCTCCTCTCTGGCTGCCCAAGCAGTCTGCGCCCAGCGACCGCGCGCCGGGCTATAAGCGGCGCGGCGGGAGGGGAGGGGAGGGGAGAGGAGGGAGGAGAGGGTGCGGATGCGGAGTGACACCAAGGGAAGGAGGGAGGAAGCGCGTGAATGCCGCCCGCCGAGGTGGAGGAGGAGGAAGGGGAGGAGGAGGCGACGGGGAAGAGCTGGAGAAGAGCGTGTCGGGGGAGTTATTCGAGAGAGGAAGCGGGGGAGGGGGGCTGCGGAGAGTGGAGAGAGACAAAGCGGACGCCGTGCCTAAAGCCACTAGCAGCTGCAATCCTCAGGGGCGGCGAGTAGAACAAGTTTGGCCGGGTCGGAGTGCCTGCGCCTCTAGCCAGCCCGGTTAAAGGACAGCCCCGGAGCTGAGGGACCCTCGGCGGCGGAGGCGCCCGGCTGCGCGCTCCGCGATGCCGGAGTCAGCGATATGCTCAGGAAAGGGGAGCGAGGGGGCGAGCCGGGTGTCCGCCGCACGCGCCCTTGGCGGAACACCTGGAGCGGGGAGCGGGGCAAGGGCTGGGGCACAAGTCTGGTCACTGCGGGGACACTGCAGGTTGGGCATTGCGGGGACATCGGGTTTCTCGCTGGCGGGGGGCAGACAGACTCTAGCCCCTGGCGTTTCGCCTGCGTCCTACCTCCCCACCCCAGCGGGTGCGGCACCCGCGACCGGACTCTGCCCCACGCGGCGGGGAGCAGCAGCAGCCCGAGCGCTGTCCCGCGGGGCGCGCACCACGTGCTTCGCAGCCAATCGCGGCCGGCGCTTGATTCAAAGCGAGCTGGTCAAAGGAGCGGCCACGCCGCCCCCTTTCCCTTGAGATAACAGCCTCAGTCGCCCTCTCGGGCTGGGCCCTTCCTGTCTTTTATCGCTCTGTTTTGTTAGTTAGGAGTTCGGCAAAGAAATGACCCAGCCCACAGGTTTGAAGCGCCGCGTGCCGGGGGAAAGGAAGGCAGTTCGAAAAATAGTCTCGCACGGCGATCGCTCTTGACAAAAGCCATTATTGATCTTTGCACTAAGGGCTGTATTTCCACTGGGACCGAAATTTAACGCTTGTTTGGTTTTTATTAGATATTTGGAATGAAATCTGTGACTGAACTGCAGAGATCACCGTCCCAGCCGTTTTGCAGGTTAGGAAAGTGAGGCCCAGGTAGATGGGATTGTCCAGCTCGAGATCACACGGCCACTTAGCAGAGGCTGGGCTCTGCAGCTCGAGTAGGGATCCACCAAAGAGTTTTCTCCCTTCCCCAACTCCCCCAACTCCCCCACCTCCTCGCTTTCCTCTAAACATAGATGCAGAATTGGTTTATGGTTTAGGCTGAGGGGGCTCCACCTAGCGCTGCGGTGTCCAGACGCTGCCTCAACCAAGGCTGCCGGTTCTTTATTCCAACCACACTTGTCTTTACCCCGTCCCTCCTGGTATGCGCTGAGAAATTTCGCTCCGTGCAAGCAAAGAAAGACAGTGCCCTCTGAAGTCCTTTGTTAGCATTAACTCGTCAGCCTCACCGTGAGCCTTTACAGATCTGTTTCATGTTTTAATTTTTGATGTGGACTCTCAGCCCCAGACTGCTTAACAAAGCCAGAGACAGCGGGATCCATTAACAGTAAGAATCACGTGTAGCGATTCTGGGGGTTCGCCAGGTGAAGAGAGGAGCTGGGCAAGCCGACCCTGTTCCTGAAGGAGATGTGGATAAAAACCCAAACAGAACGTATAGCAATGCTGTAGACGCCAGAGATGGTGCTGAGAGGAAGGGAGGTGGAAATGTGCAGCTAGCACACATCTGTCTTTTAGAAACCTGTTTCTGTAGCCTGTGGCAAGGTGCGGAGGAAGCCCAGCAGAGCAACCTCAAGGACACCTCCTAGAAGCGCCTTGTCCTTGTGCGCTCAAAGTAAGCCCGTTGCTTTGGAAGACCAAATGGGAATGTCCTCCTCTGGGGAAATGTTCTGTTTAAATGAAGAAATAACACTTCTCACTGAGAAGTCTTTCTTACTTCGGTCCGTTAGCACATCTACGTGGCACTTTACCTAGATGATCCTGCCGACAAGTAAAACACGTGCCCAGCTCCGTTGGTTGGCTGGCGGTTTTGTCACAGGAAGCCACTGAGTTGGGAACAGGCGGTCTGTTTCTCTTGCATCTTCCCCACCTGGAAACGGCAGTGTCCTTCACCATGGGGACAGCAGCATCTGTTCCTCCTTGCCCAGGACTCTGCTAAGCAGGCAGGGGGTCCTTGTCATCCACGGATGCCATTTTCCTGGTCTTTTCTCCCTAATGTTGCCATCTCAGGGCTTCAAGGAAAGAGATGGGGAAAAAGTCGTAGCTTTGGGAGATCTTGAATTGTGTTCAGTGACCGTTGGCTTCATCTGCCTCAGGGAGATAAGCAACAGGAGGCAGGGGAAAGAAATTAGCTTCTGGAGGGTGTAAAAGTGGAAAACATTTTCCTGCTGAGAGACAGAGGAACTAAACTTGCATTTGGGGGAAAATGTGTGTGCTTTCAGTGACCTCCTACAAACCACACTGGTTTGCTTGAACCAATGTCTGACAAGCTTTCAGGCCTGTGGGCCCTTTCTAATGTTTATTTCACAGCTGAAAGGGATTTGCAAGTTACCTTATTTCTGACCACAGCAACTCAAACTGTTATTACCGCAGCACCTCTCAGCCAACCCTAAAGGTAATCCTTATCACTCTGCTCCCAGGATGAGAAGGTGAGCAAGCGTGGATGTGTAGAGGAAGAACTCTCTAGACAGGCCTGTGATCCAACCGGACAACCATACACATAGTCGATGTCTGAGTCATAAACAGGTCAGGAAATGCTATGGTTCTGTGTTGTACAGTGACCACCGCCCGACTCAAGATGTTAGCCCATTCCCATAGGCCCCCGGGAGCTGGTCTTCGCCTCTGCCTTGTGACACCAAACCAAGGTCTCATTTTTAATGCTATTAAGAAGCTGAGCCCAAGGCTTTGGCCTTGTTATCTCCCTTAACAACGTTATTTTGTTAGGCTGCAAAATAAGCAGCATGGGGTTAAATGTATTAGCTGCCTTCAAACCTAATTTATCTTCATTCCTTCCTAATTTACACTCGGGCTGAATTAATGAGAATGATTTAATTAACACAGTGCGACCCTGGTACCAGGGACAGGACAGCTCGGGATTAGACCAAACAGTGGGCTAAGCAGCTGCCATCCTGCCTCCTGTGGTTCCCCCAAGCCCCACCCGAATTTCAGACATGTTCCCTGCCAGTCTTCCAAGTGTCTTCTTTGTTCTTTGATCCACTTCCTGAATCTGTGTGAGGAAAATGGCACTGCTTTCCTTCCTCACGTTATTTCTAAGAGGGCTTCATGGCTGTGGTCTGTCGAATCAGTGTGGCAGAGGGGCCCAGTGCTCACCAGAGATTTATGCTCTTCCTCCCCCAGTGTCAAGTTTGTGCTGGAAAATGGACACTGAGCCATGGACAGAAGCCCCTGGCTGTGCTTGTCCTGGGATCAACACCTGTGGAAGGAAAGGGAGGGAAGGAAGCAGAATGGGCAAAGGGAGTTTAGCTGGGATCCGGTCTCAGCTGAGACCTTGGGTGGCCCATGGTGAGCCCTGGAGTGGAAATGACCCTGCAGAGTTGTCCCCAGTAGAAGCGAGAAGGCCGGGTTCTATATGGCTGCGTCAACCGGTTGCTGAGTACATCACTCAGCGAAGGGACCAGGGCTTGGTCAAGGCAGCACTCTTCCACAGAGGTCTCAGTTCTGAAGAGGGCAGGTGGCTGAGTGCCTTCTGCTGCCAGCACCCCCAGCAGCTGGGGGAAGAAGTCCTTCAAGGACTTGAGGAAGGAGTTGAGGGACTCGGTGCAGTACCCACGTCAACACTTTCCCTTGACAGAGATACAAACCTAGAGAAATGAGACCTCAGCTCCTACCAGCAAGCCTCTTACTTTCAAAAAGGGGATTTTTTTTTTTTTTTAAATCTGGCTATTTATTAAAAAGACAAGGAAAACTAAAGAGTCAGGTAGTCAGTACGAGAAGCTATCAACATTGTATAAGTCAGTTGTTTTTCTCTGGGAACAAACAAGAAGTCTGAACTGATAGTTTCCTAAATTTTGATTTGCTGCCTTCTGCATTTATGTCTTTTAAACTGTATTCATGTTAAATATTTGTTATGATAAACCTTGAGAATATTCCTAAAATTGTATCCAAAATTGACATGGTCATATTTAAAATTTCAGTTGGCCTCCTACATCCATTATACGTGTTACCTGTATTTTGTGAATTACATTGGACCGTAGTATTTTTAATTTCAAATTCCCATTGTTCATGGCTGATCTATACAGATACAATGGACTTTTGTATTATGATTTTTTTTTAAAGATCTAGTCATTTGAGAGAGAGTGCGCATGCCCCCATGTGAGGAGAGGGGCAGAGGGAGAGAAGCTCTAGCAGCAGCCTCCAGGCTGAGCTGGGGCTTCACCCCATGACCCTGAGATAATAACCTGAGCCAAAACCCAGAGTCAGGTCACTCAGCCGGCTGAGCCACCCAGCTCCCCTGTATTATGACTTTTAATAGAAAGTTGTGTGTGAACGTGAATTTGTGTCCTTGGAGGGCTGAGCCAGCCAACCTGTTGAACTCTATTCAGAGTTGTTACAGCGGGAAAATGGACTCTTCATTTGAGACACTGTCCATCACCTCGCAGGGCCCCAGGTGACATTGCAGGGGGTAGACGGTTTAGTGACGGCCCCCAGGACCGCCGAGGGATACATCTGAGTCACTTCTCCTTGGTGTTAGTCTGTAAAGTCTGGTCGTTAGTGACTAGAGCAACCAGGGCTATGTGTGGTTTTTCTACTCCGGTACCCTTCAGCACAGTGATCTTCCCAGTGATAGATTTAAGGGTCAGAATTTTAAAGCAGCATTTCTTATTTTTTCTCTGATTATAAAAGCAATACGCGGTAGAAATTTGGGGGCGGGGGAACAGAAAAGTACAAGAAAATTAACTGTAAACCCGCCATTTGGAGGTAATGACATTTAGCATTTCAGTTCCAGTCTTTCTAGATCCACATAGTATCTGATTTTTAGCAGTCAAATGGTTAAGGGCAGTAGAATCAAGCTGGAATTTCCGCTTCTACACGCACTAGCTGGGTGTTGGAGGGGCAAGCATTGTAGCATCTTGGTGCCTTAATTTCCCAGATCGCCTAGTGAGGTCAGATGAGCACCTGGCTCGGAGCATTGTTTTGCTGATTAAATAAACTAGCATATGTAAAGCACACAGAACAGTGCCCAGCTTGTGGTGAGTGCTGCCTAGGACCTGCCTTTCTGATTCCTTCCTAAGCTGTTTAAGGAGAATGGTATTCCTACGACCCTATAGCTCTGTGCTCTTAACCCTCCTAAATGAAAGTGCCTTGAATCTGTATCAAAGTTCCTATTTCTACATTTGCCCAGTGGCAATGGCTTAAGGGACACTTCCTGACTTGAACGAAATTACAGACTCTGTTTGCAGTCTGTGTTTGAGGCTCTGCTCCTCTTGCACACCCAGGAACCTGACAGCACGTGCAATGAAAGCTCAGATTCATGGGATTTGCCTTTGTGCCTCCTTCCATCTCTTATTGATACCGTCTTCATGTTTTCTACTGGGGCTGTCGGTCTTCAGTTGATGATGGAGAAATTATTCTTTACTCTCCACTACCTTAAGAAGCTAAGCTGCTGCAAAGGGACAAGTATTGAAGAAGCCACACATTTTAAAAAGAAGCAGCTAGCTATATTTAGAAGGTAGCCTGGTCCACACAGAGCGTGGATAGAATATAGGCTCCTACTTTTTCCTGCCCTGAAAATTTGTGGGGTGTACTTGGTAAACACACTCTCTCATATATATCAGAATCACACTAGGCTCTGTGGGGTGTGGCTTTTTACAACTCAGGGGCATCTTAAATTATTCCCCACCCCCCTATTTTCCATAATCTTTGAGTGCCCCAAGGCTCCTGGATCTAAACTCTTAATTTGTTCTAAGTAATTACATTAAAGAATTGACCGTTGTTCCAAGCAGTGAAAATGAGGGTTTTGTTTGGCCTATATGCCTTGCTTCCAGGGCAAAATGCCAAGTCCCTGAGCATGCCTGGGCATGAAGAAGGGACCAGAAGAAGGGACCTTTGTGGTCCAAGAGCTTGTACCTTCAAATGAATAATAAAAGGATTTTATGGCCCTCTGTGAGCACAGACTTTACCCACTGCCTCGAGTTCAGCTGGGACAGGAGTCTGGAAGAAAAAACAACAACAAAAAACAAGCAGCTGTAAGTTAACATGACCAGTATGAAGAAAGAATGAAAACAGAGAAATGCTGTTGAGCGTGCTGTCTTAAAGTTCCCACAACTGTTTCTCATGATTTTGAAAATATAGCATGGGTGAGGGTATAAACTCACATACACACATGTACACAAATTTCCTTTAGCCTCGTGAATAATTTTGGAAAGCATTCACTATAAAATCCCAAATAAAGTCGAAAGACCTGCTATTCCCTTATTTGAGGATACCTGCAAATATTTAAATATCAGGAGGAAATGGTAACATTTAAAAAAAATCATGTACACTCAAATAGTTATCAGTTTTCACACCCACAATTATCTTCAGAAGTTAGTGGTGTCATTGAGCCGATCAGTCAGTCACCCAGCAAATACTGATTTACAGGCATCATATTAATGCTTGGTGCTGGGGATATTCTCCAGTTCCACTAGATTTTCTCAGCCCTACACTGTGATTTTACACTGTTGTAGGCTTGGCTTGCCATCAGTATACTTGTATTTGCATTTCGAATGTCTCTTCGTTCCAGCTCTGAAGCCATGGAAAGAAATCACATATAGGGAAACTTGAGAGGAGTAGGGGGAAAGAACATAAACATAGGCCAAAGCAGAGCTCAATTTCGGTCACCCTTATTAGACTGCTAGTCTGGAAGAGAACCACGAGAATGCAGACCGCCTGGGTTGTGAAATGGTCTTCTTCAATTGCCATTTTTCACCCAAGGATTATAAATAAAGCCATTATTGCCTCATTAAAAACTGGCCTGTTAAAAATGGTAAAGTGGCTCCTAATGGCATTCGCCAAGAAAGGAAACAGCAAACCTTATAGGCAGAAGCAGGGGGTGAGTGTCAACGTTGCACCCTCCTTGCTCTTAACAAAGACTTCTCTTTTCAGGAGATTATGAGTTTTGCCACAGTAGGAGGAAACATCCCAGAGTTCCCCAAAACTGCACGTCAATTTCTTCTATGTCTTTTCCGGGTCACTTATGATGCCAAAAATGAGCAGGAACGCCAAATTGAGCTCTAATTTTTCAGACAGTGGTTTCAGCAAGTTGAAACCTTGATCAGTTTCAAAGAACGCATTTTCTCTGTTGCACTTGTGTATTTTTAAAAATCCCATGCATGACTTTGCATGATTTCAAAAATTTTTAAAGTTTGTCGAGTATCAAGTTTTCATATATGTCCTGCTACAGACAAAAGGTTTTGTTTTGTTTTATTTCCCTGCTGGTTTCCTAAGGAATGAAATTGCTGCCCCCAACAAAGCCAGGAGTGAGACACTGTAGCACAGAACACAGATGCATTGCCCTGCAGACCACAGTGCAGAATTTGGGTAAAGCAACAGTGCCCTCTTCTGGCTACAATAAAGAACTAATTACAGAAGAGTGACAAAATTTAAGGTGAATAAATCCTCGAGGTCTGTATGCATAGTAGCTATACAGATAACGCCATTGTATTGTGTTATGCCAAGAGGGTGAGTCTTGTGTTAAGTGTTATCATCACAATAATAATAATAAATAAAGAAGGTGGGAGGAAACTTTTGGAAGTGATGGATATGTTGATGGGCTAGGTGTGGTGATGATTCCACCGATCTATACTTATCCCCAGACTGACCAAGTTGTATGCATGAAATCCGTACAGTTTTTTGTATTGTCAACCACACTTCAATAGAGTGGCGTTTTTTTTAAGTAAAAAGGTTTGTTTTTTTAAAAGGCCCAACATATTGAAAAAGAAAAAGTGAACACGGTGTGGAAACTCCTTGTGGAAACTTTAGAGCAGCTAGCTACATAGCCATAAAGGTTATGCCTCAAATGAGCAATGCCAAGTGTAATAATGCAAGGTCTGGCCAGTCCACAACAATGCAATGTGACTTCTGTGCCCTACAGACTGGCCAGCCGAGGGCACCACTGAGCCATCTGTCTCCTCAGCGTGGGCTGGGCAATGCATACAATACTAACAGAAGTTGTCCTCAGGGGCGCCTGGGTGGCACAGCGGCAAGGCTCAGGGCGTGATCCCAGCGTTATGGGATCGAGCCCCACATCAGGCTCCTCCACTATGAGCCTGCTTCTTCCTCTCCCACTCCCCCTGCTATGTTCCCTCTCTCACTGACTGTCTCTGTCAAATAAATAAATAAAATCTTAAAAAAAAAAAAAAAAAGAAGAAGTTGTTCTCAAAGCTGCTGGACAGGGACACATGTGTCCACTGGGCTGGTCTTGGAGCTAATAAGAATGACTAGAAACCCTCACGTGTATTTAGTCTTATTGGATGCTAAGCACTATATACCCATCTCGTCTAATCCCCATGGCAACACTAGAAGTCTGAAGATCTCATGGTTGAAGCCAGAACCCAAAGTGGTTTTTACCCAACCAGAGTCGAGTTCCTAACCACTGACCTACACTGCCTCCTCTGTTTTCCTGATTAACTAGGGCCTCTGCTTTTCTGTCCCTTGGAATGCCAGCCTCAGACACCTGGCACGTATGCAGTAAACTTTACAAGAAAAGAAGAAATGAATTGCTCAGTTTGTATGGCTTTGTGTTGACAGGTCTGATAAAGGTTTGACAAATGAGAAGCTGAAATCAACTGATTAAAATTAAGTGTTTTTTTAAATCAATTTTTACCCTTTAACCATAGTTGATTAAATGTCTCCCTAGATCATTCTTTCGTTCTGGTACACTATACCCACTAGAGTTTGGTACATCAACTCACAAGCAAAATAATGTCGAATCACGTTTTCTCTATTAACTTTAGTTCAGACATCGTTTCTTAAGTATGAAATAAAGCACTTTTTCCCCAGCAATGATGAAGTTCCAAATATTGACATTCTCATCTTTTACTCGCTGCAGTGTCTACAGTCCGAGTGTCTGAGGGAGCTCCAAGTGTCCTCCTGGAAGGATTTGGGGAGAAAG
Organism: Ursus maritimus; assembly: GCF_017311325.1. Taxonomy (NCBI): domain Eukaryota; kingdom Metazoa; phylum Chordata; class Mammalia; order Carnivora; family Ursidae; genus Ursus; species Ursus maritimus. Next base: position 32,082,510 of record NW_024426663.1, on the reverse strand, counting down.
TGCAATGGAAAATAAGGGAAGCATTTCATCTCTTGGTTGTATCCAGCAACTGTGACGTTATGGTTAAAAACCCAGGATACACGGATTATGCTAAAGTTTGAAATCTTCATATAGCACGACGGTTCACAGAAGGGAGGGATGTTGTCCGTGAGCAGGCGTGGAGTCTCCTTGAGCATGGGATGGTGGTTTTCAGCCCTTCAAGAGGCCAAACAAAATAAAACCTCGATTGTATGGAAGCCAACTCACTAGAATGATAAATAAAACATTTTTCCTATACTGAACTTTTAGAGGAAAGATACTAAACACAAGGAAAGAAGTCCCTGTTGGAGCTTTCTTTTAAAAGTAAACAATATTGGGGCACCTGGGTGGCTCAGTCCGTTAAGTGTCTGCCTTCAGCTCAGGTCATGATCTCAGGGTCCTGGGATCAAGCCCCATATTGGGCTCTCTGCTCAGCGGGGAGCCTGCTTCTCCCTCTCCCTTTGCCTGCTGCTCCCCTTGCTTGCGTGCTCACTCTCTCTCTCTCAAATAAATAAAATCTTAAAAAAAAGTAAATGATATCTACCTAAACAACAAATCAATAAGTAATATCTCAAATTTTTAAAGAAGCAGTACTGTAGGGGTGATACTGACAGACATAGGGTACAGCAGTGGCCCCACAGGACTGGCTCTACGCCGCGGGCACACTGGAAGGGCTTACAGAACTTGGGACAGCTGCTCTTCCTCTCATCCTTCTGTGCTGTTTGTGTATCCACCTGTATTTACTACTTCAATTAATATTAGGAATATTTTAAAGTCAATAACAATAATAAAAGAAAAATATTTTGAAGAGACACCCATGTAGGATCTCACAGTGGGGCAGAAGTCCCAGCAAAGAGGGGCTCCACTGGCTCCTTGGCTCAGGGCCTCCCAAGTCTGAAGTCTGGGTTCGGCCAACCTGGGGTCTTCCCTAGAGGCTCTGTGGAAGATTCCACTTGCAAACTCATTTCAGGTTGTTGACAGAGTTCAGTTCCCTGAGGTTGGAGCACGGTGATCCCCATTTCCTTGACACCTGACCCCCTTCATCTTCAAGCCAACGATGGTACCTGGGCCCCCTCTCATGCTTGGCATCTCCAACTTTGCCTTTTGCTGCATCTGTCTGATTTCCTCTTCTGGCTTCTTTTCTGCTTTTAAGGGCTCATGTGATTACTTTAGGCCTACCTGGATAATACGGGATAATCCCCCTATCTTAAGGCCATCTGTGTAGTGACCTTGATTTTATCGGCAACATCCCTTTTTCCAATTAATATGGCCGTGGGTATGACATCAGAGGGCAGAGATAATGAGGGCCAAAATTCTGCATGCCGTGCGCGCTCAAATAGGAAGATAAAATCCAGTTCTTGGAAATGGATCGAAAGGACAATAATTATGTTCTTCCTTGAAGACAGATTCAAGTGGAGAGAAGTTACAGCCCTATTTCAGCGGACAGGCTACTGTCACTCGTCAGCTAGTATTGTCCTGTATTTTGTAGGTAGGGGACACAATCTGAGTATTATAAGACCTGGTCAGAGGAACAGGACTGACTGAGCTCCAGTCCCAGCTCTGTGCGTTGTTAAAAACAAGACAACGGGTCCAGAAGGAAGTTGCTTGTGCTAAACCCCGTGTCACCAAACCAAGACTTCAGTCCTTCGAGTTTCAACTCTCCCAGTAATGGAATCTGAAACCAGCCCGCCAGGACCCTCCTGACGAGCACTAGTTAGGTCCTCGGCCTGACAGACCCCTGCTGTCCTCTAAAGGAAAATAACTTTGCAATAACCGGCCTGCTTTGTGCTTAGTATAATTTCCTTGTTCCTGCTCCCTTCTGTCTATAAAAGTTTTTCGTTTTTTGTTCAGCATCTTAGAGCTGGCGTTTTCCTATCGGCTGGATTGGAAGCTGCCCAATTTCGATCAACTTGTGCTCAAATAAACTCTTGAGATTTTTAATATGCCTCAGTTTATCTGTTAACAGTCAGTTGAGCAGGTCAGTCCCCCTCTCGAGGCCTTGGTTTTCTAATTTGTAAAAGGAAGGAATTGAACCAGATAGTTTCTTTCCCCCCAAAATGTTATTGTTAATACAATATAGGATCCACATAAAAATGACTTCATTCCTTAAAGTGATATAATGGTTTGGGCCATTTTGAATGATTTTCATAAAGCAAGGCAAGATTCTCAGTCATCAGATAGCATGACCATTCATAGAGAACTGCAGTTTTTAGAGTGTTTTATGCTTTATGAATCCTCAAAGGTCCTTGGCAAGCTAAATATTAGAGTTCTTGGACCTCATTTTCCTGATGAGAAACAGAGAATAAAGAACTTGCCTGGGGTCACGTAGTTGCTAGCTGGTGGTGGTGCGGTCTGAACGCAGGTTCTGCCGGCCTCCATTAGACGGTTAGACTGTCTCCGTCTTTTCACCACCACGTGGCCAGCCCCTAGTCCAGAACTCAGTAGTAATACAATAGATATTTGTGGAAAGAACAAATGAATGGTTTAACAAATGAATGAGTGACTCTTTCAACTGTATCACAAAGAAATATCCAAAATACACTCACAGCCCTGTACTTGCTAAGGCAAGAAAGTCCAACAAAACATTTAAAATAGATTTTCAACTTGGGCTAAACCCAGATGATTGCCTTACCTTCTCTGGAAAACCCCATTTCTACAATAGTTTGCATAATCGGAGTTTCACTGGATACCTTAAGAAATAGGACCACATTCAGGGCGACGAACTGGAAGAAAATTCCCCCAAACCTCCAAGCAGGAACCATCATTGGCATAGGATGAATGCGTCTTTGCAATAACTTGGGTCTCCTTGGAAGCATGGACCATTCCCATTGTGAACTAACCAGCCCCGCTGTGCTTTTCCTTTAGAGATAAGAAGTGCTAAATCGGGGCGCCTGGGTGGCTCAGTCGTTGTGTCTGCCTTCGGCTCAGGTCATGACCCCAGGGTCCTGGAATCAAGCCCCACATCAGGCTCCCTGCTCAGCAGGAAACCTGCTTCCCCCTCTCCCACTCCCCCTGCTTGTATTCCTTCTTACGCTCTCCCTCTCTCTCTGTCAGAGAAATAAATAAAAAAACAAAAAATAATAAAAAAAAAGAAGTGCTAAATCACCCAAACAGCAAGTCACCCAAAGGTGAGGTCTTTTATTTCTGCTCCTTGGTGATTAATGGGTCTGTATTCTCTGGTGCTAGAAACGATAAGACTTGGGTAATGGAAAACCGGAGCACATCTCCCCCGTGGGAGAGCTTCTCAGCAAGTAGTGGGTTGTTGACCCGAATGTGCTGGAATCTTCCTGCAGGGCCTGTGGTTTGGTAGGTAGTCTCTTCACCAGCTCTGTGTGACATTACTCTCATGCCACACAGACTCGGAATTCCCTAAAAGTCTAACCCTAAATTATTTTGCTTGGTTTGATACTTAACTCTGGAGTAAGGAGTCTCCACAGAAATTAAACTAATGCTCTCTTTTATGTCTGTAGGTAATACATATACAGGGAGCCTCTATAAACAATAATTAATGTCCATTTATAATCACACCATGGCTTGCAGAGCGGGTTGAATTCTCTCAGTCATCCTGTGTGGTAGATACTATCATTATCCCCATTTTGTTGATGAGGAAACAGGAGCAACAACACGATTTAACTTGTCCAAGAGTCCACAGGTTGTAAATAGCAAACTCTGGACCCCAGACTTTGCTATTCAGAACCTGTGTTCCTCCTGGTCTACGGGCCTACTGATGAGCAAATCTAATCGTGCGGGAAGCAAGCACCTCCTGAATACAGGGTAGCTTTAGGCCTTCGTGTCTTTTCTCAATCCGTGGCTGCTAAAACTGCAGCCGCTCTCATGCTTGGGGACATTCTGCAAAGATTTTTATATTGAAAAAGGGCTTTATACTTGGGTAATAATTATGACTCTTAGGACACAAACTTAAAAATGTAGGAAATGTAATTTTATTTTTCTAGAGCAGAACTTCATTTTTATTATAAGCTTCTAATCTGCTTGTTTGGTGGAGAACTCTTCAGAGTCATTTAAGTGATTCCCTCCCTCACCCCTCTCCACTTTTCCCCAGGGCTTCCGTCTAAGTTCCAAAGTGCTTTTGAGGAGCCAAAAGGTCAAGGATGGAGCGCACCTGTCCTCCCCACCATCTGCCCACAGCAGCACCCCTACGACAACCATCGCCCCTTCTGGTCATCACCAGGTAGTTACCAACGAACTTGTGGGCCCCTCTCAGTTACCCTGCATCATTTTGCTGCCCCAGTCCTTGCTGGAAACTCTGTGAGGTTGTCTGAGACCCTTTCTGCCTCAACACACCACACAGCCTCCTCCCTCTAGGGTCTTGCCACAGTCCCAGGCCCATTCCATGAGAGGAAGGGGAAGAATCTCCTTCTCAGGGAACTACCCACAGCTACACCAGTGACACAATGTCCCTTTTATAGCATTCATTTTTAATGTCCACTTTGCCTTCCAGACCTGGAATTTACAGACAATATAATCTACCAAGTAGAACTTCAAAAAACTCACTAAAATCCCTTCACTGTAATATAAAGGAGAAACAAATGGACAATTGTAATAAAATCATATGCCCTTAAGTACGTAAATGCCCTAACGTGACCACACTAAAGGACATGATAAAGGAGTCAGTCACACGCGAACGCAGAATCATTGTGAGCTCATATCTCCAAATGTAAACTGAAACCGGAGCACCTGCGTGGCTCAGTCGGTTAGGCGTCCGTCTTAGGCTCAGGTCATGGTCCCCGTTCCCAGACTTCTGTGGAGACGGAATTATTTCTGTTAAAATTGGTGGGATTAGATGCAGTGCTGACTGGAGAGGTGTGAGAAGGCACAACACGCCCAAATCCAACCATGAACATTTACTGAGCTCCCACCTTCTGTCTGGTTCCAGAGGCCAGCAGGACACCTTCGGGGAACACAGAGACTCGTAGGGTGTGCTCTAGTCCCAGTCTGAATCAGCATAAGGCCACCTCGTGCCGGACATCTCAATTTCCTATGCAACAAAAGATGGAGATATCCCGTAGACACCAGCCTGGGAGGCTGCAGGAAAAGACCGTGAGCCCTCCCCGCTCCCTCCTGGTGAAGCTGCCTTTGCTCCCTTTGCCCCCCCCCCCCCCCCCCCCCCCACCGGAACGAGTACTGAGGAGCCGATCATCTCTGGAATCTAGTCCATCTCAAACACTGCTCCCCAGGACCCAGCAGGTGTCTTATACTTTCTACTGAAACTCTTGGCATGAATAATCCTCACGCCAGTGCTTCTCAGACTTTAGTGAGCAACCAGGTTCCTTGGGGATCTTGTTCAACTATAGATTCTTATTCAGAAGGTCTGGGCCAGGAACAGAGATGGTGCCATTCTAACCAGCTCTCTGGCCTGCAGGCACACCCGAGCAGCAAGGTCTTACAAGATACGGTGTCACGGCGGCTGTCGTAGACACGGGATCTCACAAAGACAGCCCCACGAGTGAGATGAACGGCCCTTCAGTCCGGTGAGACTGCGGGTCCTTGGAGACGAGGTGAGCTTTCATTCCTTGGTTAAGAGGATCTGACATGTAAGTACATATATTGCATAGAATGTAAGAGAGAGACTGCCGATGGAGGTCAGGGAAGGCTCCCAGAAGGAGGTGATTTCTGAGCTGGGCGGTTAAAGACAGAAGCTCAGTGGATGGAGAGGAAGAGCAGGCACAGAGGGCTGAGTCCCCACACGGCACACACAGCTACACTGAAGGGTTAAACTGGAGAACGTGTGTTGTGATGTGTTTTCTTGTCCTCACACATGTATTTTAGAGCACTCTGGGCGCTGGGTTCCAGTCAGCTAGGGAAGAGGTCGGCAGGACCAGGGAGATAGCTCTGATGTCACAGACAGTGAGGGCCTGGACTACACTGAAGAAAGCAGAGAAGCAGGACCCCCACAGCGCGCAGCTGCGGTCCCTGGTGTGTTTGTGGGGCCGTCTGGGGAAGCAAGAAGACAGTGAGTGTGGCTGTGCAGATGCCGAGGCTGGGCCGGGAGGGGGGTTACAAGGACAGGACTCGCACACCGGCAAGCTGAAGCTGGTGCCCGACTGAGAGGATGGACCTTGATCCCACGTGCACGTGGGAGCAAGGGCGGGGGATGAGTCCTCCCAGGGAGGACAGAGGTGTGGTGAGGCCCCCGGGGCGGGGAGCCTCCCTAAGGGGTTCTTTGGCTCTGGGTGGCCTTTTCCATCAGCAGCAGCACTGACAACACTCATTAAGATAAGGGGATGACTGTTTCTGCCAGGCACTAAGACAGGCTGTGACAATATCAAGCTTTCAAGAACGTTCTCACCAATATTCAGATAAGAACTGACATACTGTTAAAGTGTTGAACTTTTTTTTAACGTTGAATAGAGTCTTAGACTATTGACCATTGATCTCTTAGAGTCTACAAAACCCTGTGTTTGTTATTGTGTGGCAAAGCCAGTTAGGACTAGTCAGCAATCAGTCTTTATGCTAATTCACACAATTCTGTACTGCACTATTATTAAATGCGAATGACTTGAAGTGATGAAAAAAATCAGAGTTCACTATTTTTAAGGTAACCAAATCTCCTTTTCACTGCAAAGCCAGTTTTGGACCAATGATTATTCTTGCTGCTTTCTGTGTTATTTTCCAGAACTTCTACCTAATAGGTTCTCCATATATATATGTATATACACACACACACAACTGGTGTTTATTTTTAAGTTGCAATTTCAATAATCATTATGTGAGTTCTGATACATAAGTTATAGTTTGGGTCTGATACATAAGTTATAGTTTGGGAGAATTTATTTTTACTATTAATAAGGGAAATTTATTCTCAGGATTGCATACTCTGAAATATAAAAAAATAAGCAACATTTGCTATGTCTTTCTTGACTCATGTAGAATAAGAAAGAGATTCCAGCAATTCGATTAAATTTATTGCACCCTGATGCCCACATTTTGTCTCCTCTGGTCAAATGAATCTACACGTTCATTTTAGTTATCAAATTTATTCCACATATATTTAGTGAGCACATGTTAGTGTCCAAATTGGTCATTTAAAAACAGTAATCAGTTGAAATGGTGGCTGTCATTTGCAAAGGATACATGCCAAGTATCATTTCATTCTTGAGATTCTGTATAGAAATTTTTTTAAAAATCACCTCTGCTTACAGATAAGACAGACTCCTGGAGCCAAAAAATGTCAGGTGACTTACCTGAGATAACACGGCTGGAAATAGCAGATTTGAGACTCCAACGGAGGTTACCTGTTCCATAAAGACAGTTGCATAAATATTCTGAAGTAAAACAGAGGTTTCTTTTTAATTGTTTAAGGGAAAAGAAAATATTTCGAGTTGACAGGAAAAGGTTATAGAACGGCTAGTTAATCAATCACTTCATGGACACTATCTGTAGAAATGAAGCCTGAACAAAGCTGGGCCCCCTCCGAGCTGGTCTCAGCAGAATGTTTGTTGCATTTAGAAGAAACACAAATCCAACTCCAAAAAAAAGCCTTGCAGCTTCACGTGAGAGATCTCTTGGAGGAGCAGCAAAGAGGGAACCGTGCTGGAGAGAACAGTAGAACATTCTAAAAATTTGCGTTTCCCTCATCACAGTAGCTGCTTCCCTTAAAATTGTGCTTCCCCATACAAATGCTCTCAGTAGCCCCTCTCTGCCGCCTTGCTGCCCCTTTCCTGGGCACCCCACCCCTAGTGCCTTCGCGAGTTCGCATCTTTCCATGGTCACTCCGCGTCCTTTCTTTCTTTCTTTTTTTTTTTTTTTTAAGATTTTTTATTTATTTATTCGACAGAGATAGAGACAGCCAGCGAGAGAGGGAACACAAGCAGGGGGAGTGGGAGAGGAAGAAGCAGGCTCATAGTGGAAGAGCCTGATGTGGGGCTCGATCCCAGAACGCCGGGATCACGCCCTGAGCCAAAGGCAGACGCTTAACTGCTGTGCCACCCAGGCGCCCCACTCCGCATCCTTTCTAATACAAATCAGTTTAACCTGTCAGCTGCCTCTAAGACTCTTCCACAGTTACCCCTGCTCAAGATGATGATGGAACCAGGAGTCTGCACAGAACCTGGACAGTGAGATGGGGGTGTGTGTGCATGCCCAAACTCTCGTTGTCCCTGTCACATAACCTCACAGTGGACAGCCTCCAGGGGCTTCCACCTCCTTTCTACAACCACAAGGTGCTGTTACTCTGGCTTTATCTCCACTCTAGCCACACTGGCTGCCTGTTCATCCCCAACCATGCCAAGCATTCCCCAACCTCAGGACCTTTGCACTTACTGACCTACCTAGAAAATTTTTCCATAGATATCCGCATGACCAGGTCCCTCCTTTAATTGAAATCTCTGCTCAGATATCTCCTGATTAGTGAGACTGTCCTGGGAGCTCCTGGTCTAAGATAACAAGCTCCTCTCTCCCTCTCTCCATCCCTTCCCCCAGCTTATTTTTGATTCAGCACACTTACCACGACCTCATATTGTATGTTTATTTATTATTTATGTCTCCCATGAGGAAGCAAGCTCTGTGAGGGGAGGGATTTTGTCAGTGTGACTCTCTGCTGAATCCTCAACACTTAGAACATTGCATGATACCTGGTAAATGCTCAATGAATATTTGTTAGGGAGATAGCAGTTATCTTCATAGTTTTCTTAGAAGGTTAACAAATCCTTCTCTTAGAGAAGAGTGGATTTTCCTTCGGAAACTTGACACTCAGTATTTGTGCAGTCACGTGTCCTCCGATGACTCTTCATGTTCTGTTTGCTCCTTGGCTGCTTTTGTTACTGAGTCTGCATCACATGTTGTATGGCGTCTCCCCTCTGTTGCATATAAAGTCCAGGGTTTTCTGCCCAGTTTCCAACTCCAGCTGCTTGACCTCTTTGAATCCACTAAGCCTTTGCTCCCTCAAATCTCCAGGTCAGGTGTGCACAGACTGTGACCTAGTTGATGGCAGGTCATTAACTTCCAGAACCGTCAGCTGTCCTTGAGCCCCCAGGGCACTGGCATCCTGAAACACGAAAGACTCCAGAGCCCCTGCCTTGCCAGCATCTCTGATATCTGAGCAGCGGAGAGTGGCAGCCCCGAGGGCTTTGGGACGTGTGCCCGCCAGTAACTGGGATTCAGTGCCACTGCCCACTAACAAACGGTGGCCTCCAGGAGGTCCCACAAGCCCCTCTCACTTTGCACTTTCCTGGGGGCACAACCGACGTCAATAGTGAAGAAGAAGCCAAGCATCCTGCACAGGAAAGAATTTGCCGCAAATGAGGTCTGGCCCTTGTGCTCAGCTTCCGGCATGGACTCCGCGTCATTCGTGACAGGATACACCAGATCGTAGGGTGGGATCGGCCACAGCTGATCGTTGGAGGGGGAGAGCTGGCCCTGCCAGAAAGACCAAGCCCGTGACTTAGGTGGGGGACTTTGGCGGAGAGCAACCAGTGGACAATCACTCAGTCGTGTCAAGGTAAGGAGACCCCAAAACTTCTGCACATCAAGGCTCAGGTGAGCTTCCCCAGTGGCGAATAGCCCATGTGTGACAAAACACATCGATGCCAGGGAGTCAGAAGCGGGCGTTTGGGACCCTCGCGCACACTGCTCCTTGTGTCTCTTCCTTTGGCTGATTCTAATCTGTATTCTTTTCCTATGATTTAGCGTAACTGTGGGTATAATAGCTCTCAGCGGGTTCTGTAAGTCTTCCTTCTAGTGAATTATCAAAACTGAGGGGCGTTTGTGAACTCACTCCCACAACCTTGCTGTGGTGTCAGAAGTGAGGACAGTCTTGGGGGCTGTGCCTTCAAACCTCATAGTCTGGATGACCCTGGGGACATCCCCAGAGCAGGTGAAGACTAGGGCCTCTGGTCTAAGGTCTTCGAGTCCAACACAATATGCATTTCCTTCCTCCATTGATTGATTGATTTTTAAGATTTTATTTATTTGAGAGAGAGAGCATGAACTGGGGGGAGGGGCAGAGGGAGGGAGAAGCAGACTCCCCGCTGAGCAGGGAGCCAGACCCAGGGCTCCATCTCAGGACTCTGGGATTGTGACCTGAGCCAAAGGCAGATGCTTAACGACTGAGCCATGGTAGCACCCCTCTATTTATTTATTTTAAAAGATTATTATTTATTTAGAGAAAGAGCATGTGAGAGCACAAGCGGGTATTGGGGCACAGGGAGGAGAGAATCTCAAGCAGGCTCCCCACTGATTGCCGAACCCGACGCAGGGCTGGATCTCACAACCCTGAGATCACAACCTGAGCCGAAGTCAAGAGGACGCTTAACCAACTGCGCCAGGCGCCCCTCCTTTCTCCATTTAACTTCATCTTTTAATATTTCTTTATATTTAAAATTTTTCAGAGAGGAAACAGACTTTTAAAACAGGAGAAAAATATGTTATTGATAGTTACATAATATTTGTGTCATTAAGTCCCAAGAAACTTTAAAAATATTGAATTTCAAAATGATTTCCCAGCACAGTATTAATTTTGCAGCATAATTCAGTCACCTGTCTGAGACCTCACAATGCTCACAGCCCGCTGAGAGAAGAACGCGCAGTGCCTGATTTCTCACTGCCTGACAGACCATGGTCAAGGCTGGAGATGCATTATTAACCTTAGAGCACACGAGAAAGCACAGGATAACCAGTAAGGAGCAGGTGGAGTGGCTGAGCCAGGAAGAGACAAGGGAACTTGTGTGCCTCAGGAAAATTACAGAAATGATGAAGGGGGAGCCGCAGGCAGTTCTGCCGTTGAAGGGATCATAAGGGGAAATATGAGGTCCCAGCCAGCAGGAGACAAGAAAACAAAAAGCGAGAAGGAGGGGTAAAGAAGACACAGAAGTTCTTCGTAGATGTGAGCACAGAGAGGAGGAGGAGTGGGATATCCTAGAGAAAAGGGGGAAGCACGGGCCGCTGAAGCACAAGCCCAGCTCTCTGCTCTCCAGGAAAAACCCAGAGTTGTGCTAAATTCCTGCTCTCTTATGTTGTCAGTTGGCAAACACTTAACCCCAGGGGACTTTAGCAAAAATTAGCATTGCTTTGCTGTCAGCTGAGCATAAGCGATTTTTCCTCAGCCTAGGAAATTGCATTCGGGTGAGAATAAATGGAATTTAAGCCTTAAAAGTTTGATAAATAGCTGAGATTTAGTATCATAGCTCTGAAGTCCATTTAGAAATAATGACCTTTACTTCGAAAGAATGGTCTTAGAAATAAAGCCCTTTTCCACCTGACAGAGGAGGAGGGGGAGTGACTAGCAACAGTCTGTCCATCATTGATGGAGTGGAGAAGCAGGTGAGGTGCCCAAAGGCAGGAGGAAATCACCACCTGAACAGAGCAAGAAGCACAGGGAGAGGAGACAAGGAAACAAAGGTCACTCGGGAAAGGAAGCAAGAGGGCAGGGCCCGTGTGGTGCGTGGCCCACCCATGCCTTATGCCCCACAGCCAGCCCACACCGTGATCTTATTTCAACCCTGCATCTAGCCCTATGTGACCAGCGGTGATTGGCCCAAGCCCATCATAGCAACCCTGTGCACTTTACCCACCAGTGGATGTCTAGGCCTCCCTCTTAGCCAGGACAGCTGTGTGACTCCTTTGGTGCCAATGAAATGTAAAAGGAGGCCTGCTAGGAGCTTTCTGGAAAATGTTTTGCTTTGCGGTTAGAAGAGATCAATGAGGCTGATGCCTCCTCTTTCNNNATCCTGCCTCCTCCAGCACAGAGCACGATGCCCGAAGTGGCAACAACCAACTTGCAGCTCCGAGGGACAAGACAGGGGAATCACAGTGACGCCAGCCTTGACATCATTAAAGCCCTGAACTGAGCCAGCAGCTGCCCGCTGCCAGATCTGGTGGTCGGTGAGCCACCTTCGCTGTGCCTGCCCTTCCTCGCAGCGGCCAAATGCAGCCACAGTACAAAAGTCTTAGCCTAAGAAAATGTCTTTCAATTTGGGATTATTGCCTTTATAACTGGTAAAATCATATTTTAGATTATCACTAGAGAGATCCCGCTACATTTTTTTTAAAGATTTATTTATTTATTTGAGAGAAAGAGAGAGCTCGAGGTGGGGGAGAGAATCTCAAGCAGACTCTCCCCGCTGAGCATGGGGGATGCGGGGCTCGACCTCAGGACCCCAAGATTGTGATCTGAGCCGAAATCAAGAGTCAGACGCTCAACCGACTGAGCCACCCAGGCGCCCCTCAGTTGTGTTTTAATTGTCTTAGAGCTCATGGAGCCCATCAGAGAGGCCTCCGGTCCTTGGGCTCCACAAGCGTCAGTTGAGAACAGATCCAGGCCAGAGACGCAGTTACGGTGAGAGTAAGACAGACAAGGCGTTGACTAAAAGAAAAGGGTCAATTCCAGAAAGTAAGAACGTGGGGACTGGAACACGGGGACAGCCAGCATACCTCTGGCAGAGGGAGAACGGTGGCAAGAAACCCATTTCTGCTCAGCGTCCTCCCTTGACGCCAGACTGCGGCAGACCGGGCCACAGGGAGCCGTGTCTGCTGGTGCTGACGGGGGCGTCGCTCAGCCGTCCGTGCCCTCTCTGGCTCCCCTCAGGACAAGGCCAGGGCTCCAGCAGAGGCCCGTTGCGCTTGTAACAGGCACTCATTACGTTCCCGTAGCATTCTGGAAGCCGAACATGAAGTGAAGTCCACAGTCCTTGACCCCAAGAGTTATCCTCTGAATGGGAATGAGAAGAGGGGAAAATCAATAGGGTGCATAGCGGTGAAAAGCGAAGCCCGTGGAAAAGCAGCCAGTGTTAGACAAACCAGTCACGTCGTCTTCTTCCTCAAGAAGCCTTTTCTCTTGCAGTTCCGAATTTTGAAACCGAGTGCTACGTAAAGGGAATCCAACACATAAAAATCCAAACCTATGAAACAAAGTGGAAGACGATCATTCACATTCTGGCTGGAGAGCTCATTTTACAAACTGCAGGGTTTCTTCATAAAAGGAGCTGTCCTGCGACCTGTACCTCAAGATGGGAATTCAGCAGAATTCTGGAGCAGTGTGTCCGTGTGTCATCCTAACCCCTTTCATGCATGCAAAGAGCTGCGTACTTCAAACGTGTCCACAACCCGGTTGCCCTCATGACAACTCTGTCTAACCCTTACGACAATGCAGTGATTATGAGAGGAATAGGTATTACTTTCAAAATCATGTGTTTTTGTTCAAAGAACAAATATTCATTTGAAAAATAGGTTTACTGGGGCGCCTGGGTAGCGCAGTGGTTAAGCATCTGCCTTCGGCTCAGGGCGTGATCCCAGTGTTCTGGGTTCGAGCCCCACATCAGGCTCCTCCACTAAGAGCCTGCTTCTTCCTCTCCCACTCCCCCTGCTTGTGTTCCCTCTCTCGCTGGCTGTCTCTATCTCTGTCAAATAAATAAATAAAATCTTAAAAAAAAAAAAAAAGGTTTACTTTTAGCTGATTGTAAAATTTAGATGCGTTCATGGTAGAAAATTAGAATACATAGAGAAGTAGGAAAAAAAGGAAAAAAATCCTCCACACCCCTAAGAAAATCAGCGTGATTTTAAGTTTTTAAAATAATTTTTAATTGAAACATAGCTGACGTATAACATTATATTAGTTTCCAGTGTACAACGTGATTTGCTATTTGTATATACCACAAAATGCTTACCACAGTAAGTCTAGTTAACACCCGTCTCCACACATACACATTTTTTACCTTGTGATGAACACTTGTAAGGTCTATTCTCAGCAACTTCCAAATATGCACTACAGTATTATTACCTATCGTCGCCATGCTGTGCACTACGTCCCCATCAGGTTTTCTTCAAGTCTTTGTACTGCCTAGGCTATTTTTACTCAGGCAGTGTACTGGTTAGACAATTTATTTTTCACTTTTTTTTTTTTTTACCTAACATAATATGCATATTTTCTCAGAATATTGTTACTCTCATTTTTTTATGGTTGCACATTATCGTTGACTTAATTATTACCAATAATGAAATACTTTGCCCATTTGGTTTTGGATTACCTTGTTAGGATCATTCAAGCAAAAATCTAAGAGAATTTCCCGTTATACAAGCTACCCAGCTAATCACTCCTCCTACCATTGAGTTTTTCCTCGTATCCTTCATTGTCTCATGAACATCCTTATGTATCGTCTTCTTCTACATCTGTGGCGGACTTTTCCAGGCTAAAGTATCAGAGGTGGAACTGCTGCTCTCAAAGAAATAAATGTTTGAGGTACTTGACTGCAAAATTGCCTCCCGAAGTGTGGTCCCATCCTGCACTCCCAAAGTGCCTGTGTGGCCACACGCTCCCAACGCTGAGTCGGTGTTTTAAAAAATATTTATTTATTGGTTAAAAATCATGTCTCATTATTAGATTAATTTACATATCTTTGATGACCACTAAGGTTGGCACATCCTTCCAGCAATTTGGTCACCAGCTATATTTCATCTTTTTTTTTTTTTTTAAGATTGTATTTATTTATTTGACAGAGAGAGACAGCCAGCGGGAGAGGGAACACAAGCAGGGGTAGTGGGAGAGGGAGAAGCAGGCTTCCCACTGAGCAGGAAGCCCGACGTGGGGCTCCATCCCAGGACATCACGCCCTGGGCCGAAGGCAGACGCTTAACAACCGAGCCACCCAGGCGCCCCTATATTTCATCTTTTATGAAGGATTTGGTCCTACGTCAGAAGCAAACCTCATTTGAACTGCTAAGGGGAAAAAAAGCTGGCAGAAGTGAAACTATTTCCCCAAGGCTACACGATTATTAAAATGGCTAAATTGAGGAACCCAGCTCAGGGTTTCTGAGATTTACTTAATTTCCCACCTCCCCACCCGCTTTTGTTTTTAATTCCTCAATCCTACCTGCAATATCGAACAGAACAAGTGCTTCTTAAAGGACACACTGCAAGCTCATTGCTTCTCTGTCACTTTATGAATGAGTAAACTGAGGCCCACAGATTCACATGGGCATCTGTTACAGACTTAGAATCAGTTGTCCAACTGCAGATGACCTGTTTCTAATTGCGTGCTATCTGGATTCTCTTAGGCTTAAGGCTTTTGAGGCTCACAGCACAGAGAGAGTTTGTGTTGAAACTTCCTGGGCAACCTAGGAGCCAAACTGAGAAGACTCATGTCCAAACGGAGCTATTGGGAGTTAAGGGTTTCACAGTCAGGAGGAGTTGTGGTTTACAATCGGTGAAAATAGCGAAATCCTACTTTCAGGCGAGACAGACTGACAAGGGAAAACTCAAAGTCAAACATCAGTGAATTATCTGTGAGCAAACCCATTTTTAAAAGACCTAGACAGAGGAAATAAAACAGCCTCTGCTTCTAATTCTTAAAAGATGGATTTTTTACAATGGAATATTGAATACAAGGTACTGATACAAGCCGTTAACCTTTTGGCAAAGAATAAATTATGGCCCCGACTTCCGGCAGTGCACCAGAATCAGTTCTGGTTAGATTGGTGTTCAATCTACAAATGAAACCATTAAAGAACTAGAAAACCACCAATTAAGAAAAGCCTACATGTAGAATTTTGATTTCAAGCTGGCAAAACCTAAAAGCCAAATAAGGAAGATTCCACAAAGGAAAAGATGCAGAGAAAAGAAGTTTAAAGCATCTAAACAAGAGAGGATTGAGGGAAGGGAACCTGGCCAAACAAATAAAATTTTCCAGCTCATCATCCACATTAGAAGGTGGGTATCAAACCAGGAAAATGCTGGCAACTCAGAGAGCAGGCAGAGATGGCCATGGTCACTGGGGAACCGTTACTAATGGGAGGACGCTGTGTGCAAACCGGCCGCTCGTGTCCCACAGTGGGCAGGTGCGGCAGACATCACTGTGCCCTTTCTGCGGGACACTTGGAACAGCACGTATTAAAGTACAGTCTTAAAGATAAAAAACTCATACACTTTGCCCCAGTAATTCTCCTTCCAGGAAAGAATCTGAGATCCATAAAAAGAATTTTACATCAAGGTATTTAACATCGATTATTTATGGAAGTGACAATTTCTGAAAATTTTAAATATCCCCAAATGAACTAGTTCAATAAAAATGGTCTGTCCAACAAGACTCATATTTTAAAGGGATAGTCAATAAAAAAGAAACGTGTCCGTGGTGTTTGAAGTGAGAAAACACTATAGAGAGCATGATTATAATTTTATAAAGTACCTATATGAATAACAGTAATCACCGGATATAGTTACAGATAATTTTTTTTGGTTTTCTTCTTGTACTTTTCTGTGTTTCCCAGACTTTCAAAAATAAATAAATAATGTGTGTGTTTGGTGATGTGGTACTCTTCTGGGGAGATCTGTGGAATAGTAGCCCAGGGGACAGTGTTCTAGATAGCTCTGTGCCCCTCCCCCCGACACACATGTTTAAAACATCTTGCTGGAACCCCATAAAGGGCTATAAAATCGAGACTACACAGGTGCGTTACCAGCTAAGCTTTCTTAATGAGAAGTCGGGAAGAGTGAATAGCAAGTTTGATGAAATCATTTCTTCATAAAGCTGTAAATATTACAGAAGACACATAAGAACATAAACGACTGCAAGATCAAAGACTCTGTGGAACAAATCCACTAGGAGTGAAGGAAAATTTATAGACCGAATTCTTTTTCTTAAGCCAGTTCCCTGTGAGTGTCCAGTTTAATGACTGCTTAAATTATATCTTCAATTTTCTGAGCCGTTCCCTTACTTTTCAAGTTTGTAAACCAACACATCAACAATTCACAATCAATGGGATAGCATTTCTCCAGGGAGCTGTGAAAATATACCTTGCATTTTAAATGTAATAAAAAGCATGACTAAACATGCCTCTGTTTTTCATAACATAGAAGTACAACATCTGGTCATAAAAAAAATGCATTATACGGAGTTGTAAGGATGCCAGATACTTATTACAGAGAACTGTTTTATCCATTTAGCCCAATTTTCCAGATGTTTTATTACTTGGAAACAGGAGAATTGTTGAAACTAGCGATTGAAGCCCATTTATTTCAGGGGGCTCGTCTGCAAGCCATAGGAAGCATTTCAGGGGCAAGTAATTTATGACAGGCCACAAGGCACTGCTTGAGGGAGGGCTGTCATCTCATCCGGTCACAAGTAATCCCAACAAAGGGCAAAATACCCTGTTGTAGAAACACCCAGCTTCATTTGCAAAAATTGCCTCTTAGGCAAGCACTTAGTTGTCATTTCGCATGCAAATGTTATGCATGTAATTGGAGCAATTTCCATAATAGTAGGTCAAGTTGGCAGTGACAATGAACACGGCCCAGGTTGGCTGTGATCAGAGGCCCGGTTCTCATTGTCGACATGCAGCAAAATTCTCACTTGGATCAGTTGGAAGTCTTGTCCTCATAAAGACAACAGGATCAGGCTCAACAGGAGCGGGTGTCACTTCCCCCATCTTTTCATCAACAAGACTCCACCCCCTAAACACACACACACAGCCACACACACACACACACACACACAGCCACACACACACACACACACACACACACACACACACACACAATTAAAGCTTGCAGAGCTCTAGCCTTGGGGCATTAGTCGAGCTGGCCCTGGCAGCTGTAGTCATTGCAGCTAATTAGAAGGTGAAAAAACTGTCATCCATCCTCTCTACCTGTCAATCAAAGTAGGGATTTGAAAGGGGAGTGGGATCTCTGAAGTTAGCATCCCTGCCTTTGCTTCACACTCAGAGGTAAGAAAAAGCTCTCAGGGCATCCCAGAGATGTATCCTCAGGCTTACAGGGCCACAGTTGCAAACCAATCCAAATCAGTGTGTCTACAAGCGTCAGGTAATCTATTTGTTGTTGCTTTTGTTATTCTCCTAAATGCTGGGAGCCTCTGGTATTAGATACAGTGGGGCATATCCTCTCCTGGACAATTTCGCTGCCATGTGTTTTATTACAGTGAAAGGGAGTCTGAGCCCACATTCGGCCACAGGTGCTAGTGTTTGTTAGCATGCAGGTATAAAAATGACCTCCCTCCAGGCATTCCAACTAGTTCTTTGCTCGAGAAGTTCACTCCGAGAAGGAACAATATTTTTATATCAGGATTAGCCAAATTTCTAGGTGTGTCAGGAAACAGGCCATGGCAACCCGGCAGAACACAGTGTCATGTGAACATCTGAGAGTCACGTGCTGCTCCAGAGGTTTGGGGCTGGGCTTCCCGGAATCTCAGACTTACTGGGTGAGGGCACTAGGGCGGGTACAGTCTTTCTAGTCAGCCACACATTTCGATTTTCTGTTTCACCAATGGGAAGCCATTCCAGTCATTCCTGATGCTCCTCATCCAAACTTCTGTTGTTAAGTTTCAAAAACAGTAACTAAATTTGTAGTCCTGGAGTGTATCTTCTTGATTAGGGTCTTTTAGGAGCTCACTTATCCTCCCTAAAGTGTGGATTTCTGATAGGGGTCCTCAAATGCTGTTTCCACATGCATCACACTGTTCATACTGGATAATATTAACTTAATTATCCCCAGTTATATGACATCCACTATCCACGAAGGGCAGATTGGTAAGGGACAAAGTTTCCCAGAGGACAGAAACACCTGTTCTGTTGTTCCACGAAGGGGTGGAGCCTGGCTCTTTGATATCCAGCCATAAAACGGCCTCCTTGGAGCACAGGCCAGGTTACCTCATGGGGACAAGGACCAGTTGTTGAGGGGTGGGGGGCGGGGTAGGGGGCGAGTGGTCTCAAGAGCCGCAGCCTTGTGTCTCTTCTTTTGTTTTTGGTTTGTTTTCTCTGTACACTTCTGCACACTTGGTTCTTTGATTTTGAATTCTGCTTTTCACTTCTCAGTCCTCATTCTGTTTCTTCTTCATAACTTCTTGTTCATCTTCCTTCTAGATTGGGGGTCACGGAGGAAGGGAGGCAGCAGTTCTTCCAGGTTCAGGCTTCAGCAGCAGAGGCTGCCACCTTCTTTACCAGCTAAGAGCATCTTTTTTTAAAAGTTTATGTATTTGTTTAAGTAATCTCTACACACAGTGTGGGGCTCGAACTCACGACCCCGAGATCAGAAGTCGCATGCTCCACGGACTGAGCCAGCGAGGCGCCCCTGCCGGCTAAGAGCATTTCAGACAGGCAGCCTGTCTCTCTTCCAGTGAGAAGAGACAGAGAATGTGCGGTTAGGCCAGATGGAGCTCAAATCCTGGCCCTCACACTTCCTAGCAGTGCCTTTCTGAGCCTCACCTTCCAGATCTGTAAAATGAGCCTAACCCTCCGTACCTTGAAAGGTTGTCATAAGGGTTTGAGAGACTGTGTACAGATTCTGGTGAAGCAGGCTTTTAAAATGATGGCTTCTTAAGTCCCAGGAGCCTGTAGCTGTGAGCACACAAAGACACAAATACATAGAGACACAAATACGCAAGTCATGATCAGGCAGGGCTAACTGAAGTGTGATTCACTTCTAATTGTCTTTAATCTTGACTAATTTAATCTATAAAGGATTGTCCCTCCTCTCATTCTGTTTTTAATTGTACACATATTTGAGCACAGAAACTAAGGTTGAACATTTGTCCATATGTTCATTGACCAACTGCATTTCCTTATTTGGACATATGTCCTCTGGCAATTTTCCTATGGAATGTGTATTGCTCTGCACTGTGCCATTAGTAGCTGCATTTGCCACAATCTCTTTTGAAGTTCAAAGAGTACATTTTATTTTGGATTACTTTTTTGACATGCAAAAGTTAAATAGATTTTTTCTTTAAACTGCTGATTTTTTTTCCCTCATGAGCATCACCCAAACCTAAGCTAAGAGGAAGATAGTCCTCCCTCTCCAAAGATTTAATAAATATTCACTTTCAATTTCTTCTAGGTTTTTAAAATTTTACTTCATCAGTACATCTGGAATTAATTTGGGAAGGCTGAAATAATTACCTAAATTGATCTTTCCCCCAAGAAGCTCATCAATTGTTCCTATGCCATTTAGTGACAGTCCTTTTTAACTCTAATCTGTGATGCCTTCTCCAGCATGTATTAAATCCTTACGTCTGATATATCAGGGCCATCAGTTCTGTGTTACCGACCTGTTTGCCTCTGGCTACAGCAGCACCCCGCTAACTGTGGAATGTTGATAAGTCAGCAGAGTTGGTGGTTGGAGGGTACCAGGTTGGCTGGCAGAAAAGAGAGGGGAGGACTCGGGGGCAGACAGCGCCATCTGAGCATGCATAGGGCAAAGGGGAAGGTCGAGACCTCACGCCGCCCAGCTTGTGGACATGCAGCAAATTAGCTCCTTCGACCATCACATTTCCTAGTCCCACCCAGTTCCGATTGCTCCATCATGACATCTCACATGCCATGACGAATTATGGAGGCTGAGAGGACGGCAAAGCGGGGACGTGTTTAGGAGGAGTGGGAGACACGCTGCCATCCTCGCTCTGGAGACCGGTTTTAGAAGTCTCATGTTAGTTTCTTGCGGGTCTTTGTAATTTGTAGCATCTTGGCAGTTGGTCTGCATTAACATTAAATGAATAGCCAAATTATATAAATTAATAGAGGAAGGCGAAGGTGGAGTGTTGGAGGAGAGAGCGAGCATCGAGTGCCACGAGGGGGCACTGTCTAACAGATAAGGACGTGAGAGCTCTGTTTCTGCAGCTCGTCTTAGCCCAACACGGAGAGATGCTTGCCCGCTGCCGGAGCAGGTGGGACTCAAACCCTCCTGCCCTTCTGGGAGAGCCCGTTGAACACTCGTAGGCCAAACGGAGCTCAGTCTCAGTTTTCATGATTGCAGTGACGGAATTCCCACATAATCAGGATTGTTTAAGTCTGTGCCTTAAGAGCAGAGAAACGTAGTCGGAGGGCAGAGCCACGTCCAGGATCAGGAGCTTCCTCAGGAGTTAGGTGGCTTTGCCCACCTGGGTCCCCAGGTTCTGGGCTGTCTGTCCTTCTCAATTAATTGTCTCGCCTTCTATGAGGGCGCTTAATTCTCTCACTCAGCATCCATCCATTGCCACCTGTTTCTAGTATGTCATCCTGTACGGGTTTTTCCTGTTCTCCCAAAGTAGAGAATGCCTACGAAACTTCCGTAAGCCAAAACGGCCTGAAGTGAAGAAGTAATCACCACTTACATGGAACAAATTCTGAGCTTTCCTAGACCCCAAAAATAACTTCTTTTGGCTTTTCTGATACCATAGGCCACATTTTGCTAATGATGCACAAAGTAAATCCATATAAAGCACGGGTGCTCACAGACACCGTTCAAAGCTGTGGCGGCTCGATGATCGGGTGCTGAGTGTAGTTCCCGGGGAAGGCGCTCGGGGGCGCCACTCTTGCTGCTGGCGGTGCGCGGCCTCTATAATGGCTGGCTGCGAAACAGACGCTGAACGCTATTTTTGCTTTTTGCCTTTTTTTCACAAAAGTGAAAATACTCTTTGAATTTCTTTCAGCTAGTGAAGAAAGGTCCTGACGTAGGTCTTTCATAACAGTGAGGTGTCCTAATGTGAGCTTTCAAAAAGCGGGGACGCCCGTGTTATGGAAGCTGGAAACTATCCTTGCTCCGGGATTCCGTGTGCTTTTAGTTCCTTGCTCTGGGATTCCATGTGCTTTAGTTTCTGCCTGTTCGTTGTGGTTACCTGAGAGCTGAATTCAGAAGGGAGTGAAGTGGAGACAGAAGCAGTGCATGAGGTATCCCTTTTACTGGTACAGACTGGAGCTGAACTGGTGTGATTCTAGAATTACAGCTGTAGTAAAGGCTTCTCCCTCTGGCTTTTGGCTTTCTAGTCACAAAGGAACAGTTCCTGTAGTAAAGGCTTCTCCCTCTGGCTTTTGGCTTTCTAGTCACAAAGGAACAGTTCCTCAAGGATTTTCAGCCAAGAGTCAAGTGACTCAGCTCTCATAAGATTTTGTGACCCACTGTTCCTGCGGTTAATATCCTGTACTCTGATACCCTATAGTTAATTCCTGCCAAAACTAACTGGAGTGGATTCTGTTCCCCACAAACTAATCCTTAAATGACTAATAAATTGTCTGCCCACAAAGCCTGAGCTAGAAATAGAAATTTCCTGAATGCCTCTTTCCCCCTCATTCCCCATGGCGAATCGATCCACAGATATTATCTAAATAAGTTTGTTTTAAAGAAAGAATTATTCTGGCGCTTTTTAAAACGGGAAGGAAGACTTTATTCAAGACTACCGTGATAGGTGTCAAGACTACCAAGAGAGGGGCGCCTGGCTGGTTCAGTCGGTAGAGCATGTAACTCTTGATCTCGGGGTCATTGAGTTCAAGCCCCACATTGGGCATGGAGCCTACTTAAAATTAAAAAATAAAAATAAAAAAAATAAAAGACTACCGAGAGAGATTGGGATCAACTCTGAATACAAAAAATACCAGCTGGGCATTTATAGCCAATGAGCAGAGTTGGGGTGGGGGTGCCAGTGGATGGAAAATTATTAAGAGGAAACATCAAGCAGTAGGGCAGATTCTTGCTAAACTGACCTAAGGGGGTGTTGTTGAAGGCACCCTGGGTAATGGCATAGCAAGGCTGGAGGCGACTCTTGGTGAACAGACTTAACGAGATTCTTGCTACGACTGGGCTCTGCTAGTTAAGAAGAGGGCTCAAAAAGTCCCCACCAAAGTTGAGTCAAAGAGAATCTCTTTGTCAGGCGATAGATGCAAATGTGCTCAGCGCGGGTCAAGAGGCTATGCCAGTTCTGTTTCTCTTCCCTGTTTTACTTCTTAGGTCAGGCTGGCAGGGAGGCGAAAGCTCAGGGATTGGAAGTAACCAGAGGTCAGAGTGCCTGGAGCAGGGTCGTCAGAGGAGGAAGCGCTGTGATCAGAGAGCTGTGCAGACAGATTCTATGCTACTGTGTGAATCCGGGGAAGGAACTTGTATTTTATGCTACAGGCAGTGGGGAAATAAGCCATGGAAATGTTTTGAGTAAGGAAGTGACATGACCTAGTTTACATTTTACAAAGAAGATTTTGGCAACTATTTCTACTCTGGTTGAGGCAGGAATGAGGCTGATGGTATAAGCAGCCAGCCGGAAGATCTTTCCAGGCCAATGCCTAAAGCTCTACTTCATTCTTTTGTCATTTCTGGGGTGGAGGAGGGGAAGGAATTCTAGTAACATAAGCAACAAAAGAATGAAAGGCCTAGGAGCATGGCTAAGAAATACAAAAGTCCATGTAAAGTCCTCTGTGAGGCTTTGGTGATAAGCATAAAACAACTTTATAAATTAAGAGAAATTATTTCTAAGTGGGAAGACTCAGTGATGTCAGTTCTCTCCCAACTCATCTACAAAATCCATGCCATTCAAGCAATATTTGACAACTTTTCTGAACATTGGCAATCAAGTCTTTAAGTTTATGTGGGAGGGAATATGATTAAAAATGCCCAGAAATTTTAGAAATAAGAAGAATGTATGTGTATGCCCTTCAGGATATCAAAGCATAACTCAAAATTACAGTGATTTTAAATAGTATAACATTGATAGCATGGTACTTGGCTGAGGAAGAGATATATAGACCAACAGAACAGAGATCCCCAAACAGAATTACACATCTTTAAGAAAATTTAGAATGAGGGGCGCCTGGGTGGCACAGCGGTTGGGCGTCTGCCTTCGGCTCAGGGCGTGATCCCGGCGTTGTGGGATCGAGCCCCACATCGGGCTCCTCTGTTGGGAGCCTGCTTCTTCCTCTCCCACTCCCCCTGCTTGTGTTCCCTCTCTCGCTGGCTGTCTCTCTCTCTGTCGAATGGATAAATAAAATCTTAAAAAAAAAAAAAGAAACTTTAGAATGAAGTATAGGAAGTGTTTGAATCAGTGAAGAAAGAATGGCCTATTTAATAAATGGCACTTTGACAACTGGCAATCCATGTGGGTGGAAAAAAAGTTAGAGCTTGACCTCAACTATGCACAAAAGTAAACATCAGCTGGAGTAGAGTATCTAGTTCAAAAAGAAAATTGTAAAAGCATTAGAAGAAAATAGAATTTTTATCATCTTTGAATTCTAATCAAGACAAGTCCTGAAGCCATAAAAAGAAAATTGACAAATTAGAGCTTAAAAAAAGTTAAAATCACTTTAAGACAAAATGCCACAGAAAGATAAAAGAAAATGAAAGGACTGGGAGAAAATATTTGCAATATACAGTAGAGATTATTATCCGTAATTTAAAAAACATTCATATGAATCATTAAAGAAAACCCAAAGGGGATGAAAAAGCTCTTACCAGAAGACTACATAAAATGGTCATTTTATTCAACCTCACGAGTAATCAAGGAAGCACAAATTAAAACAGATTTTAAAACTGAAAAAGATTAATAATATTGTGATATGAGGTTGTGGGGAAATGGATCCTCTCCTACACCGTTACCTATTTTGGAGTGAAATTTGGCACCGTCTATCAAAATGTTATTTGTACACATCTTTTAAGTGTTGTTAATTGGTCACACAGCAGTAGATAACAAAAATCATTTTGATCCCTGGAAGTGAGGCGCTGCCATTTGAAACCTCAAATGTGTGAGTGCCTTTGGACGGAGGCAGCGGACAGACGCTGGAATGATTTTGAAGATGGGGTTAGTGCCAGCATGACATGCCTTGAAAACACTGTTAGTAAAAGGATATATACCTGAGGAGGCTCGCTTAAAGGACAGCAAAGAAAATCTTGCTGGAAACTGGAGGAAATTCGATCCTGGTTACCCTGGCAGAAAGATTAGCAACGCAATGAACTACAGGAAGTGGAAGATGGACCTGCTAATGAATTTGGGGTCGAACTAAGGAGCTTTCCAACCAGAATATCCACGGTGCCTCCTAGCTTCATCTTTCTGCTGTACAAAAATGTGAAAGGAGGGGCGCCTGAGTAGTGCAGTCGTTAAGGGTCTGCCTTCTGCTCAGGGCGTGATCCTGGCATTCTGGGATCGAGCCCCACATCAGGCTCCTCTGCTGGGAGCCTGCTTCTTCCTCTCCCACTCCCCCTGCTGTGTTCCCTCTCTTGCTGGCTGTCTCTCTGTCACATAAATAAATAAAATCTTTAAAGGAGCAATGTAAAGGAAAGGAAGGACTGCTAAACACCAAGCCACCAAGACTTAATTGTTTTTTAAAATTTCCAAATTTTCTAGGCAGCCAATGAAAATGAAGACTTGGCTTCTGGGCAGAGATCAAACCCAGGTGTTGTCAGGAAAACGTGGTCTAAATACGACACCGAGGTCGTGAGGATAAAATCCCTTAAGACCTCAGAAAGATCTACTGTGGTGTCTCAGCGTATCTGTCATTGAGACAAAAGGTCACCTGAATATTTTAAGGGGATGCCTGACAGATCCTCTCCATCAGACAATAGAGTTTCCAAGGATGCTGTTCCCAGTAGAAGCCCAAGGTAGAGAAGGGCTTATTTTGAAGAGATTGGTGGGCATAGCTTTTGTCTAATGGCATGAACCTCAGTGAGATTCACAAGGAATCAACAGTTTTTAACAGAAATGTGTCTGCAGAAATGCTGCCAGTTTGAACTAAGCAACAGGGATGGTGCCAGATGAAAAGAGGTCCTTGGACCCCCGAAGTTCTACAAGTAGAGAAATCTACTCAGCTGCCAACGCATACTACTTTCCGTGAACAAGGACTCATGACTCAGAAGGCCAGAGAGTAGAGTCAAGAGTCATAGAGAATTATTTCCAGGCTTCGAATCCTAATCAAGGAACTTCCGAAAGTTGCCTGGCCAGATTTGGGAATTGCTACAGACCTCTTGGTGCTTGTCATTTTCCCTCTTTTTTTTTTTTTTCTTTTTTTAAAGATCAGTGTGTTTTTTTTAAAGATTTTATTTTATTTTATTTGACAGAGATAGAGACAGCCAGCGAGAGAGGGAACACAAGCAGGGGGAGTGGGAGAGGAAGAAGCAGGCTCATAGCGGAGGAGCCTGATGTGGGGCTCGATCCCAGAACGCCGGGATCACGCCCTGAGCCGAAGGCAGACGCTTAACCGCTGTGCCACCCAGGCGCCCCTCACTTTCCCTCTTTTGAACAGAACTGTCTATACTGGTTATCCTAGGTCTGTCTTGCCATTGTATTTTTACGTAAACAGTGCAGATAACTTGTCTCTAGTTCACAGGTCTGTAGATTAAGAGAAACTGTATCTAAAGGTTTTAAGGGTACCTTTAGGAGCCTCATCCATACTTAGAACTAATTTAGATCCCAACATTCTGGATTTCAAGCTAATGTTCTAAAAGGATGAGACTTCGGGGGTTCTTGGGAGGTAGGAAATACCTTTTATATATGGTTGGAATATAAATAATTTGTGGTCAGAGAGTAGACTCCTCCCTTTAAAAGGTGTAGCCTAATTTCTCTCCCTGTGGATGTGACTATAGTTAGTAACTCACTTCTAAGGGATTGAATGTGATGGAAAGGTGTCATAGCTTCCTTTTTGCTCTTGCTGTCTCTTGGATCACTTGGGCTGGGGGACGCCAGCAGCCATGCTGTGAATATACACAATAAACCCTGTGGAGACACTCGTGTGGCAAGTAACCGAGACTTTAGCCAACAGCCAGCAAGGAACTCAGGTCTCTTGCCAACAGCCATGTCAGCTAGCTTAGAATCCCATCCTCCAGCATTAGCTAAGCCTTTAGAAAAATGTCTTCAGATGACTGCAACCTCACGAGAGACCCTGAGCCAGAGTCACGGAGCAAAGACTCCTGAATTCCTGGTTCACAGCAACCGTGAGGTATTTATTATCTTATTTACTATTTGTTGTTTTAAGCTCCTCTGTTTTGCAGTATTTGTTACACAGCAATAGATAACTAATACACAAGGTGAAGTTGTCGTCAAAGATATGGTAATTTCAACGATATGAACTGGAGATTGAATCTTGGATAAATTATGCTGTTAGCCTTCAAATAACAGTGAAAAGTGGCAGTGAAGGTGGACACTGCAAATTAAATTTATATTAACGATAAAAAGAGGGAAGAATAGTGTGGCACTGATGCTTGCTTTTACAGAAGAACTGTATTTTAAGCACGCCACATGAAGTTTCTTTAAGTCTTTTCTTACAGCTCTTCACCAAAATTTTCAGAATCCTTACTGTAGTAGATATGTGGTTCTGGCTTGCCTAGGATCCCTTTCTTCTTCTGGTAACAGAACACCTTGTTAAAAAACAAAATTTAACTAAGTCAATTTTAAGATCTATTTGGTTTTATTAAGTGATTCATGAATCAGGCAGCATTTAGCTCTGCCGAGCTAAATAAGAGAAACATTTTTAAAAGCAAGAGAGGGCATTTTTAAAAAGGAGCAAAGAATGTATCAGCAAGGAATACATTGTTTAGGCAAGGTTGCTCTCCTTAGGAGAGTGTATGGGGTCCATCAGTAAATTTCCTAGTACTGACCAGGAAATTCCATGTTAACTGGTTACAGGTTACATTCCTGGGGGGTTGAAATTATATTTATGTTAGGTATTAAGTCTCCGTTTACTGACTTGGGGCTTTAACCTAAGTGATGCCATTTTGGGACTGTAGTTCTCTTTTTGATAACCCATTCTCCTTTGGGGAATATCAGCATCCTCCAGTCCATGTTGGCCTTGTGACTTAACTTGCTTTGCCTTAAGGGTGGGTGTGAAATCAAGCTTTTCAATTGGGATCCTTTATCAGGACTGATAGGGATGAGTGGGGATCTAAGTTTCCTTGAGGAGTGGTTCTTGCTACCCAGGAAGAGAGTTATCACGAAGAGCCTGAGAATGAAGCCAATGCAGAGAAAAACTGAGTTGAAAAATAAATGTATACATGGAGAGGAGAGAGGGAAGGGGAGTGGTAGGGTGGAGGGGGAACATTTGAATTCCGGCCACATAGGATCTAATGACATTGTTTCTGCTTGCTTCTAGATCTGCTATTTAATCTCCAAATATATAGAGAGGCCTGCCACAATAAATATTTAAGTTGCTCTTAGGGATTCATTGTAAATGGAATTTCCTTCTTTTTTTCTTTCCTTTTTTTTTTTTTTTTTTTTTTTTTGAGAATGGGAGTTTCCAGGTTCAGATACTTAGGGCTGAGTCATTGTAGCACATTTCCCAATTTTAAAACCATTTAGCAATCTTATTCTAACATTGCTTTATTAAATTGTCTTTGAACCAGACTTATTTAGTAATTGTCTAACGAGGTGAATAAAATGTTTGACACATTTTAGTTCCATTTTGTAATTGTCATGTTTTTAGTTTTTTCGAAAATTATAGTCTGGCAATATTAATCCCTCGTTAAAATATATTGCCTCTTTGTATCATCCGCCTAATTAACTGGGTCCATGGTATCCTTCTGAAGTGTCCAGAAGTCCTGCGCCAAGACGCTCTCACGGAAAATCTGCAGAATCTTTAACCTCCCACCTGTTCAAAACACTGCCCCGGGGAGTTCTGACGGGAGGCTTCAGTTCAGGCTGAGTTGCCGTCAGAGGACAGTCTGGGCTTGGGAGCAAGCCAACCGAACCCCCGCGTCAGGAGCCGACGCCGGCTGCGCCCCGAGCCGCGTTCCCAGCGTTTCCCGGGGCCTCCCCTCGGGCGGGCGGCAGCGGGACCCGTCGCGGCGCAGGGCTCGGAGCGGCCAGAGCGCGGCGCCGCGGCCCGGGCGGGACGGGGCGGGACGGGGCGGGCGGCGGGGGCGGTCCCACCGGCCCCGAGGCGGGCTCGGGCGGGGCGTGCGGTCAGCTGACCCCCCACCCCCACGCGCTCGGCACTTCCTCCTCGCCGTCGGCCGGGAGGTCTGGTGTCGGGGCTGCAAACGTGGGCCCAGCGAGCAGCGGGGTGGTCATGGAGCACCGCGGGCTGGGGCTGCCGGCGCTGCTGGCGCTGCTGGCCCCGTGCTGCTGCGCCGCGCCGGGCCCGACGCTGTGGCCTATGCCGCTCTCGGTGAAGACGTCTCCGCGCCTGCTGGTCCTCTCCCGCGAGAACTTCTCCATCTACCACGACCCCTCGTCCACCGCCGGCCCCTCCTGCTCCCTCCTGCAAGAAGCGTTCCGGCGGTGAGCGCTCCCCGTGCGCGGCCGGGCGGAGGCGGGGCGGCCCCCCGGGGTGCTGTGCGGGCGTGGGGGGCGAAGCCGCGCGCTCTCTTATCCCCATTTCTCAGATGAGGAAACAGCCCCGACCCGGCCAGTGACCTGACCAAAGTGACAGGTCTAGAAGATGGGAGAGCCGGCTCGGACAAACACGAACTGAAACCCAAGCTCTTCCCTTCCCCCTCCTCCCTCCTAAGGGACATTGTGGGCGCTCGAGAACCCTGGTTTGCGTGCAGGATACTGAGGGGAAGGGGTAGGTTGTTCGGGATCCATGGTCACGCTCGCCTTGGACGGGAGAGTAGGGTGGGTGGAGGGGGTGGGGGGGGCGGTGGAAGCTTCTCTTTTGAAGGAAATTCTAGGAGAAAGATGACCGCTTAAAGCTTGGGACCAGGATTCCCAGGTGGGTTGCCATTTATAGGCCACCTCTCCACCGCACTCGCCAAATCTGGTAACGGGTCCGAAGGTCCTCAGTTTGGAGCATTGCCCAGAACTCCCCAAATCTGTTTCATACGAAATGTTCGGTGTTTTCATCTAATTACTTAGATGTGATCCGTGCACGCAGCAGCTGCTTTGCATTTCCCGGCAGGCAGGTCATGTGCTTGCTCTTGGCAGCTTCCTGTTTGGTTCTGGAGCGCCCCACATTTCCATGTCTGGAACCCCTTTGGCCACAGACAGGGTGAATTCTGTAATTCACAGTGCACAGCCTGGCTTTGCTGACCACACCAAGTACAAGGCAGATTGCTCTTGGGAGGGCGTTTCGGTATGCCTGTGGTGTCCCCTCTCTGTGAGACCCCTGTAGGCAGGACTCTACTGAGGGCCTGTAGTGCCGGAGAGGAGTGTCCTTTGGTGGCTCTACTGCCATTTTATTCCCCCAGATGTTTGTTTCCAGTGGGCATCACAGCTTAATTTTGCCTGCAGGACAGCATACACCTGGTGGGAAAAAAAAATGCAAGACCAGCTTAACACCGGCTGGCCCCAGATAGGCCTGGAGCATAAGCTCAGGCTAAAGAGGCCCTTGGGTAGCTTCTTTCTCTCCTTCACTTTTCTACAACTAAGTGGGTATTGTTACCCTCATTTTAGATGCGTACTCTATGAGCCTTTGGTACCAAATCTGCTAAACCGGTCAGAATGGCTAGAGTCAGCGTGAAGGAGTAAAGCCAAGGTGGTTGGTTGCCTTGGAATATTGAGGAGGAAGAAGTACACAAAGGTCATCTTAAAGGAAGATCATGGCTGGGAAATCTTTTTAAGAGGCAAACATGCTTACCGTGTTGGCTTGGGACTCAGTTTGTAAAACTGTATTTTCCTTCTGTGCCAGACTAACAGAAAAGGACTTGGTAATATGCTTCAAATGACGAGTGGGAGTATGGCAAGAAAGCACGGAAAACAAGTGATGATGGTTGGATAACCAGGACTTGAGTCAGCTGTGAGGTGGTTTAAAAACAAGGCTGGGCACTTCGAGGCAGTGCAGGTGATCGTCCCAAGTTGGCCTAACTAATTCATGCCTGGTGTGTGAGGCAGCTGTTGTTAATTATACCCTCCATTGTTAGGAAGCAGGTTATAAGACATTAGCCCTTATGGCTCAGACTTGAAGGCATTCAGGTGAGCGTTCTAGGAACTCGGGAGGGTCAGTATCTATCTCAGAGTAAAAGTGCAGTGTGGTTGGTAGAACGCGGAGACGATGGGGGATGTTCTGAAGGCGCGAGGTGGTCAGGAGCACACACAGTGTAGGCCCTTGGTTGTTCAGAACCAGAGGCTCCTGTCTTTGAAGTGCCCAGCTTATGTCGCAAACCCTGCGTTGAAACAGCATACATTTTGGAAGCACAGAGTTCGGTTTGGTGCGTGACAGCTTCCTCCACTTGTAGAACGAGGTCCATCACATGCTAGTCACTCATTTGTTCTCGATGAACAAATAGCTGCCCTCCCTCAGTTCCTGAAAGGCAAAATTAACCCTCGGACACCACTGCTTTAGCATCCTTGGAGGTTTCTGTTAGAGTTTTCATATCCAGGACCAAGGTTTTCCATATTTGGGACAAGCCAGCACCTAACTCAAATCTCAGAGCCGCTGGCAACTTTAATTTCCTTTTTTAAAATTTACTTAAGTGTGGTAAAATACACGAGATCAAATTGACCATCTTGACCCTTTCAAAATTTACAAGTCATTGATCTTAATTTTCTTCTGAATCTGCCGAGGTTTTCCCATGGAAAGGGCTCTCAGTGTCTTCATTCCCCTCTCTCACTGGTTGACGTCCACATACTTCCAAACCCATTGTAACTAAACTACCTCTCCTTACTTTTCTGGAAACACACCAGATGGTCTTACACATAAGTAGCATACACAACCTCTGGCTTACCAAAATGTAATGTTAACTGCTTCGAAGCCTGTCTGATCTTTGAGTACTTTTAAATGTTTTCATATCCCTTTCTCTGGTATTTGGGTATCAGTAGAAGGTGAATTTTCAAGGCCCTGTCGAGAATTCCTTGACCTTTTTTGGGGAGGGGGGAGTTGTGTATTAGCTAGGATACTTTTGGAAGATAAGAGGAACTCTGACTCAGTCAAGTTCAGGCAATAAGAACAACTATTATCTCACACTTGAGGAAGTCCAAAATCAGGGAGGGTTCTAGTTGACGAAGGGGCTCAACAGTATCGTCGGGGAATCCGTACCCTTCATATCTCCGCCACGTTAGTGTGGCTACAACTGGTCCAGGTGTCACGTACTGAGAAATGGGACTCTTGTCGCCCGCTTAGTGTAGGAGACTTCCTGCCACCACCACCCCTGACGCCCCATCTCAGTCGCTGGTTATAATTGGCTCGTATGCCAAAGAGCGATGGGGTTACCATTACTGGTTTGACTACTGGTTCTTAACAGCAACTTCAAAGGAGGCACTTGGAAGTGCCTTCCATCTAAACCACTGAAGTTCCCGCGCCTATATCCCACTCGCAGAGATTCTGATGGTCCAGACATCAGTCTTTTCAAAAAAGCTCCCCCAGAAATTGTAATTTGGGGTGAGAGCCTCTAATTGGACCAGTACTGGGTACCATGGATTGGAGAAGTCAGCTGCAGTGTCCACTGCCACGTATGTATCTAAAACTTTAAAACTTTGTTTGCATTTATTTCCCACACAGATACTATGACTATATTTTTGATTTCAACAAGTCGCAGCTCGGCCCTGCTAAACGTAATAGTGCAGTGGAGTTAAAGCAACTTCTCGTCTCAGTTGTCCTTGAACCGGAGTGTGATCTTTACCCCAGTATCACTTCAGACGAGTCCTGTGAGTACCTGTGCCATGTGAGCGTATGGTGTTCTGAGCTGCACGGTAGGGGCCGATGGGCCACAAATGGGTTCCGTGCCATGCGCTAGTTTGAGGTCTTAGTGAGTTCGTAAGTTTTATTTTTAAAGTTATTATTAAAGTCTGGTGATAAAAGTAATAGTCATTGTAGAAAATCTTTGCAGTGAGCGAAGAGGAGGAATGAAATCATTCCTAACCCCAGCACTCAGTTAATCACTATTTTGGATGTGTTGTTTTTTTAGAGTAATATATTTAAATATACATAGATATAAGTATAAATATATAAAAATGACATGAAAGTGGTGTAATTCTGTCCGTGTGGCTTTTGTATTCTGCTTTTTGGCCTGACATTAAAAACATTTTTTAATGTTTTTCTCTGACATCATTTTTAGTGCAATAACTTGGCTAATATTTTTCTCTGACATCATTTTTAGTGCAATAACTTGGCTAATCCCCTTTTTTTTGGACATCTAGGTAATTTCTTATATTTTGAAGATAAATCTCTGCTTATATCCATGATCTCTATTTATAATCTAATTTGACACAAAGATAATGCACAATGGGGCATGGGGCGGAGCTATTTCATTTTACAATGCAGTCACCATTTAGCTATATGATATTTTTGTTGCCTAAAATATTTAGCTTTTCCCAAATCGTTTTGGAAGGAAACAATTGGGCAGGCCGTTTTTGTAGGGCCTACTGACTGGGAAGAATGTGGAATTACAGCAAGAAACCAAGAGGAGCAATGTGAGGACGTAGGTACAGACAGAGCAGACGGGTGAGCGGGGTGTAAGGATAGAGGGGATACCCCATATCGAGGAGAAGAGTGGCTCCTGTGTCCTCAGACTGCTTTACAGTTTGGTTCATCTCTTCGTCCTCCGAGTATAGATAGATTTCTTTCTTTCTTTTTTTTTTTTTTAGGTTTTATTTATTCAACAGAGATAGAGACAGCCAGCGAGAGAGGGAACACAAGCAGGGGGAGTGGGAGAGGAAGAAGCAGGCTCACAGCGGAGGAGTCTGATGTGGGGCTCGATCCCACAATGCCAGGATCACGCCCTGAGCCGAAGGCAGACGCTTAACCACTGTGCCACCCAGGCGCCCCTATAGATAGATTTCTTAATCATCCATCTCTGAAAAATTATCTCTGAACAGGATTATCTGCCATCATCAGACATGTGATTTCAGTTGACAGCACTCAGATACTTCATGAATTCGGTTTTGCAATCTGAATTGAGGTGGAAGTGGTCATTAACTTGCCAGGCAATCTTTGCTGTCTGTGAGCAATACTGATGACATATCGTAAATTCCAGAAATTGTTTTGAGACTGGAGAAGTATAGCTTGTCGTCCATTTGGCTTTGGAAACTTTTATTCTGAAAGGGAGGCTTCTTAGGACAAGCTGATTGTGAAATTTTCTGGTTGAAGGATAAACTAGCTTTAAATTTTGAAGCAGTTGATGAAGATGATGAGAAACACAGATGGAAGTGATATCGACTGTTGTTTTAGAGTGTGAGAAAATGTTGGAGGACGTGACAAGTGCTACAGCATTATGTATTAAAAGGGAAAATATGTATGCCCTCGAACCAGAGGTGAACTAGTTTCTACTGTAGAGAGTTAATTACGTATAACAAGGATGTTCGATGTAGCTTGCCTGTAATAGTGAAGAGTTATAAACAAAACCACGTGTTCATCAGTACAAGAATGACTGCATGTATTTCGTCAGTTGGCGCTGAAGAATACTATACAACAGCAAATAAAAAAGAGGCAGAGCGAAAGAATAGCCTGGAGAGCTTGCCTAGATAAGCTGCTGAGGTGGACGCAGGACGTTGTATAAGTGGGGTATTGTCTGCGTATCAGTACACACACAGGGACGCACACAGGCAGGCAGCAGGACTACGCTTGCTACACATACGTGTATGTAAATGCCCAGGGGAAGGTCTGGTAAGGGTTTTTTGGTTGGTTGGTTGTTTTACCAAAATAGAGGGAATTGAGTGGGCATCTCAAAGGCGATGTTAGTCGTATCTATTTCATTTTTATTTTATTTTTGAAGCTTTTACTTCTTTATTTATGAGAGACAGGCAGAGGGAGAAGCAGGCTCCCTAAGGAGCAGGGAGCCAGACGCGGGACTCGATCCGAGGACTCCGGGATCATGACCTGAGCCGACGGCAGATCCGTAACTGACTGAGCCACCCAGGCGCCCAATCTATTTTCTTTTTAAAGAATCATATATTGATGTTATTTGCATGTACACTCTTGAAGACAGAGTAGTTACAGTGCAAAAAGTGCACAAAGGGACAACTGAAGAGTCCAAGATGCCGCTCCTGTCCCACATCAGGGAGGGTGATCATTGTAACGCCAGTAATTTGGTTTCGAAATAAAAATTGCTGTTCTACAGGTTAGGTGTCCATATGTTTAGAAAACAAAATCTCCTTTTAACTGCTTTCTCTTTGTAGGTTTTGCATTGAGAACCCTTGTTAAGATCATGCTCCTGGAAAATAATGAGCATCGAGTCCATGCAACATGTTAATGTGTTTAGGTGATTCTTTGTGTTACAACTATTTCTGGGAGATCTCAAAACTATAATGCATTAAAAAATGTGTTTAGGGCGCCTGGGGGGCTCAGTCCGTTAAGGATCTGCCTTCATCTGCCTTCAGCTCACGTCATGATCCTGGGGTCCTGGGATTGAGCCCCGCAGCGGGCTCCCTGCTCAGCGGGGAGTCTGCCTCTCCCTCTGCTGCTCTCCCTGCTTGTGCTCCAGTGCTTGCGCGTGTGCTCGCTCTCTCTCTCTCTCCCTCTCTCCCGCGCGTGCGTGCTGCCAAATAGGTGAATAAAATCTTAAAAAACTGTTTTTAAACAGCAACCAGTGAGTCTAGTGGCTAAGAACTTGGTAGAGATGGAGAGGAAACACGATTAGACTGTACTCAGAACAGCAGTCCCTGGCTTAGCCTGGCCTTTCGATGACTCAGCACTGCTCTCTCCTCATGGAAAGGGCTGCCTCATCAGAAGACTGTCACCTGGGAGGGTCACATGATTCTTGGCTGTTGCTAGAGCTCCTTTCCCTCCCTGCAGCCTGCTGTTGGGTCCCATCGTGGGCAACAGTGGTGGAGGGCGATGGTGTGGTCCAGGCAGGACGCGAGTCATTAACCTGCAGCCCTCGAGTGTCTTCACTGCGCAGAGCCCGTGTCTGTCACACCCTTTAGCCTCTGGTCTCTCTGTACTGTCTGGTGCTTTATCTGTGCTTGTCTCCACTCTAAACCTCTCTGAAAGTCTAAAATGACTAGTGGTACAGCCTTAGGCAGAGTGATGTAAAAGATCGAAAGATCAACGCCCCCCCTCCCTTTGCCCAGCAGCAGCCCCTTTACAGACGGGCGCAAACGTTTCATTGAGTGGGACAAAGCTCAGTTCAGCTAAAGTGAGTCAGGAGGTGAATCTTAAGGCAGATTTAGGATGACAGTGGGGGAAGGTAGGTGCGAGGCAAGTAAAGCAGCACAGAAGTAGAGGAGAGAGAGTAGAGATACCACCCTGGCCTTAGGTGGAGTGAAAGACTGGAATGCTACTTGAGGCTTCCCAAGGAATTAATGGAACTGAGGAATGTTTGCCCTTTGGGTTTAAAATCCTAGCTGAAGTAGGAACCTACTCTGTCGAGGGGCAGTGGAGAGAATAACACACCTGGAGGGGAAAATGAGGAATTGTGGAGATGACATCCAGATTCCTGACTTGAGCAACTCTCTTGGTTGGAGAGCATTGCTGTGCCCCGCAGAGATGAGGCACACTGAGGACAGGCAGGGACAGCGTGGAGCAGGAAAGAGGAAGGAGCTCAGCTTTGGGCATGTGGGGTTACAGGAGTCCACAGGATATCTCTGTGGAGATGTATGGGAGGAGTTGGAGAAATAAGCCTGGAGCTCAGGAGAAAGGAATGGTCTGGAAATACCAATTATATGTTTAACAAATACGTTGCGAGTCATTGAAGTATTAACAAACTTTTTCCTCCCCCCAATGCAGATACTTTAGCTGTGGAAGGACCAGTGGCTTTTCTCAAGGCCAACAGAGTTTGGGGAGTATTACGAGGTAAGTTACATGTAGTTTGATTTTATTTTCTAGTAAAGAAATATTTCCATTCCGTGCTTTGGGAAATCAAGCACAACAAAAGTGCTTCCTTGGACCCTTTAGGGATGGTTTGTCAGGTATTTCCAAAATTATTTCCATCATGCACATATGCTTAGAGCATGGGAGAAAGATCGTTTGACTTTTTGAAAAATGCTTGAGTGTTACCATATTTATATAGGAATGTAACTCATTCATGCTCTTGGGACTGTAATGTTGACGGAGCTATAAATGGCTCAGCCTGCTCTGGGTAGGGCACTTCATTCCAGTTTGATCTACTATCATTTCTTGTCATCTTCAGTAGCAAGTATCTCTCTCCCCCCTGTTTAAAAAATTTATTTACTTACAAACAAAATGTCTCAGATTTATTACTAACCTACTATTGCAGAAGCATAGAAACAAAGAGAAAAATAATTTTCCCAATAAAACGTATCTCCAGCTAGTGGTGAAGTTTTCAGCTTGATACGGTGAGACACTAGTGACCTCGAGACAGCGTAAATGACTGTGTGCCATCTCATCTCATCCGTGACTCCTTACACAGTCTTCTTGGTTCTTCTCCAGTGTCTCCTGTTGGGATTGTTTATGATTTTATTAACAGTTTTCATCTGAACCCATCGGGGAATGGGGTGGTTCTGCTTTTGTTTCTTGGCCAGGAATCACTTGATCCTGAAAGTCTTGTGAGGGGACATGGTGAGGTGCAGTCAACCACATACACCACAGTGGTGGGAAAAGGGACAGAGCCCTTCCACCATTTTAAATTCCTGTGGATTCACAGACACAACCGCAAATACAGGAACAGTGTTAAAGACACACATACCTCGAGGGGTCGGAAGCAATAGGCAGAGAGAAACCATGAAAGCTTTTTCTGAATTTCAGAGTTGGATCAAAGTTTGGGTATTGGGACATTAATTTTTCCTGTTCAGAAACTTCTTTTACTTCCTCTGATTTGATGAGATGTTGTACTGACTTCCAAATAGGGTTTTAAAAAAAGAATTTTTTTTTTTTTTTAACGTGAGCTAACTAAAGTTACGGTAATTAAAAATAAAGGTGGCCTTGGATTTGAGTGTTAAACCAGGCCCCCCCCCCCGCCTTTGTTGAGGATTTTTGTGTTTCTGTTCATCAGGGATATTGGCCAATAATTTTCTTTTTTCTTTTCTTACCTGTTTTTGGTATCGGGGTAATGCCGGCCTTATGAGTTTGAAAGTATTGCCTCCTCTTCTGTTTTTTTGGAAAAGTTTGAGAAGAATTAGTGTTAATTCCTCTTTGAATATTTGGTAGAATTCACCTCTGAAGCCTGGTCCTGGACTTTTGTCTGTCAAGAGGTTTGGATTAATGATTCAGTCTCCTTACTAGTAATCAGTCTTTTCAGTTTCTTTATTTCTTCATGATTCAGTTTTAGTAGGGTGTGTGTTTTCTTGGAATTTATCCATTTCTTCTAGGTGGTCAAATCTGTTGGCTTATAATTGTACATGGTTGTTTCTGATGACCCTTTTTATTTCTGTGGTATCAGTTATGTCTTCTCTTTCCTTTCTGAATTTGAACTATGAGGTTAAAATGTTCCTTGTCAGCTAGAATGATGAATTAGGGTAAAGTTGGGGTGCCCGGCTGGCTCAGTTGGTGGAGCACGTGACTCTTGATTTTGGGGTTGTGGGTTTGAGCGCCATGTTAGGTGTAGAGATCCATTAAAAACAAAAATCTTTTAAGAAAAAATTACTGTAAAGTCAAGGGCAGTTAGAGGAATTGGCCTGTAATACAGCGTATTAAGGAAACAATCCACTTGAGTGGAAAATGTTCAGGAGATTGTCTTTGCAGCTATGAGTAAAACACTTTAAGTTTGAACTTGGGCTCTTATTTATAGCTTCATGGTAGTTTTGAACCTTCCCCCCCCTCTGTTAACTTTACATTCCTCCTAAAGTTACTATATTTTATCATAAAAATTATTCTTTTTCATGCTATAAATTTATTAACTAGTATTTTGTTGGATTAAATTACTGTTCATTTTTGTGTTCTCGTTCAAACAAAGCCCTGTGTGTGGGTACAGTGAAGTGAAGCATTTTAATGAGATGGCAACAGGGATTTTTTTAAAAAAACTGGGCTTTGACTTTAGAAAATGTGTTAGAGGGTATGGGTATAACATTATATTTAGTCTTATTTGCCTTTTCTGGGTATGGGTGTACATTTGCTTAATACGACTTTTATTGACTCAATCTGTTATATAAATTAATGCAATAAATTCTAAATTTTACTCTTCCTAGGTTTAGAGACCTTTAGCCAATTAATTTATCAAGATTCTTATGGGACTGTAAGTATGATTATTATGTTACTAAAAATTGTTGGGTTACTACAAGAAAAAAGTAAAGTTTTTAGCTATTTATTGCTTCTCGAACTTTTGTTCTTTCCAAATGTTTGGCTTCTCTGGTAAATGTATAATTTCACACTTTCTTGTTCTAAATCTTTTACGTAGTACCTGCATAGATATGGTCTTCACTGAGCTCACGTCAAGAGAAAGTTCTAAAATCACTTTTATTTTGTTTTCTAGTTCACCGTCAATGAGTCCAACATTATTGATTCTCCACGGTTTCCACACAGAGGAATTTTAATTGATACAGCTAGACACTTCCTGCCCATTAAGACTATTCTTAAAACTCTGGTAGGTGATTATTTTATTTTCCCCATTTTCTATGCTGAAGCTGTGCCCTTTTATGGTGTTACTTTACACGGGTTCTTGACACCATTGTGTAAGTTGGGACATGGGGGGGTTGTCTCATATAGTAAAGCAGTGAGCTTTCTTTCTTCCCTCCCTTGGAAAGTCTATTTCCTCAGCCGAGAAAGTTAGTGTCCTTTAATGTTGTGACTTCCATTTAATTTATTTAAAATGGCGTAGAAAGGAGGCTGGAAGCTGCTTTAGCCCAAGGGAAATGTTCCAAAGGAATATGGACTTCAGATGTTGGGAGCTGGGGCTGAGGTTGGCAGGAACTGTTTTTTCCCTGTCCACTTTTTATGGGTTCATCGCCACGCTCACCACTAATATGCAGGGGTATAGAGGTTTTCCTCCTGTGTCTTTCTGTACCTTCACTTGATCACGAACACAGCATCTTATTAAAAAGTGATTTTTGCATTTGCATTAATACCCTGAATTTTTTTCTCCAAAAGACATTATTATCACTTTTATGAAAGAAATAAATGCTTAGTGTAAAAAGTTGGAACATAGATGTGTGTAGGTAGTGAACCCATAATTGCGTTTACCCAAGGTTGTTATAAATTTCTATGTCCCATTTATCTCCTCTTAAACTAAAAAATGAAAGTATTAACACAACATGACTCTTAAAAACTTGAATTGCACTTTTGCTGCCTCAGAAGAACTTGTTATGGATATCTTTTTATGAAAAGATTTATAAGGTCTGGGGGTGCGTGGGTGGCTCAGTTGTTAAATATCTGTCTTCGGCTCAGGTCATGATCCCAGAGTCCTGGGATCGAGCCCTGCATGGGGCTCCCTGCTCAGGGGGGAGCCTGTTTCTCCCTCTGCCTCTGCTGCTCCCCCTGCTTGTGCTCACTGTCAAATAAATAAATAAGACTTACAAAGTCTGTACCATCTTTTTAAGGAGTTGAATATTATATATTATGTACCATGATGAGAACTTAACCATTCTCATGCTGATGGCCATCTAGGTTGATTTATCACAAACAGAACTGTAGAGTAAGTATTCTTTTTTTTTTTTTAATTTTAATGTTTTTTTTTTTATTATGTTAGTCACCATACAGTACATCCCCGGTTTCCGATGTAAAGTTTGATGATTCATTAGTTGCGTATAACACCCAGTGCACCTGATACGCGTGCCCTCACGTACTACCATCACCGGTCACTTCCGCCACCTCCCCTCTGAAGGCCTGTTTGTTTCTCATAAGTCCATAGTCTCTCATGCTTCATTCCCCTTCTGATTACCCCCTTTCTTTTCCACTTTCTTCCCCTACCGATCTTCCTAGTTCTTGCTATTTCATAGATGGAATAAATCTATAATTGTCTTTCTCTGCTTGACTTATTTCACTTGGCATTATCTCCTCCATTACGCCAAGTCTCATGTTGTAGCAAATGTTGAGAACTTCGTTCTTTCTGATAGCTGAGTAATATTCCATCGTATATATGGATCACAGCTTTGGCAAATCCCTGTCATCTGTTGAAGGGCATCTGGTTCCTTCCACGCTTTAGCTATTGTGACATTGCTGCTATGACATTGCGTGCAATGGCCCTTCTCTTCACTACGTCTATCTTTGGGGTAAATACCCAGTAATGTGCAATGGCTGCGGTCATAGGGTAATCAATTTTTAACTTTTAGGGAACCTCCACACTTTTCCCAGGTGGCGTAGCAACTTGCATTCCACCAACAATGTGGAGGATCCTTTCTCCACATCCTTCCAGCAATTGTTGTTTCTTGCCTTGCTCAATTTTTTGCCATTCTAACTGGCATAGGTGGTATCTTACTGTAGTTTTATTTTGAATTTCCCTGATGGCTAATGATTTTTTTGCATTTTTTCATGTGTCTATTAGCCATTTGTATGTCTATCATTGGAAAAGAATGTTCCATATCTTCTCCCATTTTGCTTGATTTATTTGTTTCACCAGCGTGTGTATTGAGTTTAGGAGCGTTCTTTTGTAGATCTTGGATGCAGTCTCTTTTATCTGTATGTGTCATTTACCAAATATATTCTCCCATTCCGTGGGCTGCCTCTTAGTTTTTTTGACTGTTTCCTTGGCTGTGAGAGCTTTTTATCTTGATGAAGTCCCACAAGTTCATTTTTCTTTTGTTTCTCTTGCCTTTGGAGATGTGTCATGAAAAAGGTTGCTGTGGGATGTCGTAGGGTTGCTGCTATGTTCTCTAGGATTTTGATGGATTCCTGTCTCACATCAGGTCTTTTCATCCATTTGGGAGTTTATTTTTATGTATGGTCTCGAGAATGGTCAGGATTTCATTCTTTTGGCATGTAGCTTTGTCCAATTTTCCCAGCACCATTTATTGAAGAGACTGTCTTTTTCCACTGGATGTTTTCCTTTATCCAAAGATAAGATTGCCCAAGACCGGGAGTCCATTTCTCGGAGTTCTCTGTTCATTGGTCTATGTGTCTGTTTTTGTGCCAGTACCTATGCTGTCTTGGTGATCACAGCTTTGTAGTACAGCTCGAAAATCGGCATTGTGATCCTCCAACTTTGTTTTCCTTTTCAACAGTTCCTTGTGCGATGTCGAGGGCCCTTTTCACTGGTTCCATACAAATTTAAGAACTATTTGTTCAGTTCTTTGAAAAATGTCCTCGGTATTTTTTGATAGGGATAGCATTGAAAGTGTAGATTGCTCTGGTAGCATGGACATTTTAACTTATTTAAATTCTTCGATCTGAGCATGGAATGTTTTTCATCTTTTTGTGTCTTCCCCATGTCTTTCAGGTGATTTCTCGTTTCTAGAATATAGATCATTTACGTCTCTGGATTAAGTTAATTCCAAGGTAGACGTATGGTTTTGGTGCTGATGTAAATGGGATCGGATTCCTAATTTCTCTTTCTTCAGTCTCATGTTCGTGTTCTAGAAATGCAGCTGATTTCTGAACATTGATTTGTATCCTGCCACATTACTGGATGCTCTATAACTTCCTATGAAGTTTGGCGTGATTCTTTTGGGTTTCCATAGAGTATCCACTGGAGACGAGAGACATTTTGACTTTCTTTCTTTGCCGATTTGGATACCTTTGATCCCTTTTTGTTGCTGATTTGTTGCAAGGACTTCTAGTACTAATGATTGAAAGAATAATGTGGCGAGTGGGCATCCTTTAATGTTTCATGATCTTAAGGAAAGGCTTCAGCTGTTCCCCATTGAGAATGATTTTGCAGTAGGCTTTTCATAGATGGCTTTGTATGATGAAAGTACCTCTATTCTGCACTCCGTGGAAGGGTTTTGTGGAAAGGATGCTGTATTTTGTACAAATTTTTTTGCATCTTTGAGAGAAAGGGAATCATAGAGTTCTGAGGCTTGCTGTGTGATAGATGTATCAAAAGCTGATGATTTAAATGTGAACCACGCTTGCATCATCTAGTAGATCACTTGGTCATGATGGATAATCCTTTTAGATACTGTTGGTTCTATTAGCTAGGATCTTGTTGAGGATTTTTGGTGTCCATATTCATTAGGGGAAATTGGTCTGTAATTTCTCCCTTTTGATGAGTCTTTGCTCTGTTTAGGGATCAAGAGTAATATTGGCCTCATAGAATGAGTTTGGTAGCTTTCCTTCTGTTTCCTATCTTTTGAAATAGCTTTTAGGAGATGGTAGTATTATTTCTACTGCTTGATGTGTGGTAAAATTCCCAGGAAAACCATCCGGGCCTGGAATTTTGTTATTTGGAAGGTTGTTTATTACCAATCAATTTCTTCTTAATTAATGGACCTGTTCTAAAAATCAGTTTCTTCACTGTTTCCAGTCTTGGTAGTTTATAGGTTTCCAGGAAGGCCTCCCTCTCTGAGAGTGTTTAATTTATTGGCATATAGCTGTTGATAAAAGTTTCTAATAATCCTTCCAATTTCATTGGTGTTGGTTATGAACCTCTCCTTTTCATTCATAATTTTATTAATGGGGTCCTTTCTCCATTAGCTTTTGACTAAGTCATCTTGCCAGCCGGTCTGTAATTTTTCCATTGATTTCTCTCAAAACCAACGTTAGGTTCTGTTGATCTGCTCTACTGTACTTTGTTTCCAGTTCATTGTATTTCATGCTTATCTTGGTCAGACTTGCGCTTCCTTGTCATGCTGGATTTGGCTCCCTCTTCTGTTCCCAGCTGGCAGTGAGAATATAAAAACTGCATTTTGAATTTTCTCATTCTTTTAGTGAGGCTTGGATGGCTATGTATTTCCATGGATTGCCTTTGATAGTATCCACCACTTGGTTTTGGACCGTTGTTTTTTGCACCCTTCTCGTTGAGATCTCATAAAATTGTTAAATTGATTTTGATTTCCTGGTTAATCAGTCATTCCTGAGCAGGATGGTTCTTAGTCTCCAAGAATGTTTGAGATTTCTTCAAATTTTTCCTTGTGGATTTGAGTTCCAATTTCAGAGCGTTGCTAGATCATGAATAACAGATAGGGAATAATTTCAGTCTTTTTGGC
Organism: Ursus maritimus; assembly: GCF_017311325.1. Lineage (NCBI taxonomy): Eukaryota > Metazoa > Chordata > Mammalia > Carnivora > Ursidae > Ursus > Ursus maritimus. Next base: position 32,039,030 of record NW_024426663.1, on the reverse strand, counting down.
TATTCGGATTGAGCCCTGTTTTGTTGACCCAAGAACATGGTCTATTCTTGAGAATGTTCCATGAGCATGAAGAATAGAATGAGTATTCTTTGGTTCTGGGGTGTAGTTTCTTATATATTCTGTGAGAGGTTCCACCAAGTACAGGTATGGCATTTCAAAGCTCTTGTTTTTTGCTAGTTTCTTGCTTAGGTGATCTGTCTGTTGCTGATTAATTTGGTATTTGAGGTCTTTCCTACTATTACTGTATTTTTATCTATATGTCTTTTTATTGATTTGGGAGTTGGCTTGTGTATCTTGCTGCTCCCTATTTTAGAGGGCATATATATTATAGTGTCATATCCACTTGTTGGATACTCCTTTAAGAATAATACAGTGCCCTTCTGTGTTTCTAACTATAGTCTTTAGTTTAAAATCCAATCTGTCCAATATAATTGCTACCCCAGTTTCCCTTTTTGTGGTCGTTGGCATGAAAGATGGTATTCATCCTTTACTTTCCAGTCTGAATTAATCTTTGGAGTTTCAAAAATGGAGTCTCTTGTGGACAGGAAATGGATAAGGTCATGTTTTTATCAATCGACAACCCTGGTTTTTGGGACATTTTGTAGTATTTACATTGAGACAGATTATTGAGAGAGATGATCTTAATGTGCCATGTGCCACGTGAAAGTCTCCTTGTTTTTCTGTAGTGTGACTTTTCTGTTCTGCCTTCACTCTTGGAGACCTTTTTTGCTTTTACTGGCCCCTTAATATCTCCATAGTGGGCTGGTTCGTTGTCTGCAATGGTCAATGACTGGCGTTCTGGAAGTCTTTATTTCTCCATCAATTCTGAATGAGACAGCCTTGCTCTTGATAAGGATCCTCTGCTGCATGTTTTCTCTGAAAAGAGCTTTTAAAAATGCCCAGCCACATTCTCTCATTCAAGTCTGGTGAGCAGGCAGCATCGGTAATTTACTATACCTTTTGCCTTGGTATGTGAGAAATTTTACTTTTGCCTGACCGCTTTCAATATTTCTGTATCCTTGCGGATCAATATTTGCGAAATTTCACTATGACGTGAACGTGGCGTAGTTTTGTGAAGTGTTGAGCTTGGGAAGAGGTCTCTGCTTGCAAGGAATCTTTGTTTCCTTTGCTAGTTAAGGAGAGTTTTCAGCTTCTAATTTGTTGTAGTATCTCTTCTAGACCTCTCTTTCTCACCACCTCGGATGGCCACGATGTTCTACGGCATTGGAGCGTTTCAGTGGTCAGTTATCTCCCTTCATTCTTGAAATTGGGTTTTTGAGCCAGTTTCTGTTTTTAACTTTCTCTTCTATCCCATCCTCATTCATCACTCGTTCATTCGCACTCATTCACCCTGGCCTGTCGAAGAGATCTAGTTTAAGACTGCATTTGATTCATAGCATTTTTAATTTCTGCCAGATTCACTCTTTTTCCACCCTTAGATATTCCTACAATTCTTGTTGAAGTATTTTGTTAATATTTTTCAGGCCCCTACACATCATCTTGACCGTGTGTTACTCTGAATATATTTCTGACAATTTGGTTATATCCATATCTATCAGTTCTGTGAGAGGGCCACAGACTCATTGTCTTTTCTTTGCTAGGGGATTTCTCCTCCTTATGCATTCCTGATGAGGAAAAAGGTATGGGAGATTCCAGGACCCAAATTTGTGACAGGACCCAGGACCTACGCTGTTTTTAGAGGGACACTTAGGGATGTGTTTCAGTGCTTCTTGATTTTTGACAGCCTGCCTTCTGGGGGAGGGCGAGCCGCGTGATACTCAGGCACCCTGTTTGGGTAGGTGCCGTCCCCTGGGGGATGGGGATGAGCACACTGTGAAGCCGTATTTCAGACTTTTTGATTTGCTCAAAGGCGAGCTTTCCTGCAGGTTTCGATGCCTCGTACTAGAGTGGCAGAGCAGCGGCGCCGAATCTCAGCGTCTCTGTGCAGAACAGAGGATCGCCGGCCCGTTCCTTCTATATGTTCTGGCCGCTTCTCTGGTCTGCGAATTGGTGCTGCTCAAACACCAAAAGCGTCCGGGATGTGCGACACCGGCGTCGGCCTCACTCCTACCAGGGCCGGCGTCTCTGGCCAGCCTTGTGTTTCCTCTTGCCCGCCGCCGCCCAGGTCCCGCGCCGCTCCTGGCTCCCTGTTTTCGTCGGATTCCAGTGTGCGCTCGGGGAGCTCCAGTTGTCCTTAGTCTGGTGGCGCCGCGCATCCGGCTCACGGTCTCCAGTCTGCTGTTTTGCGGGTAGACGTGAGACCCCGCCAGCTCCCCCAGTGCAGTGGCTACCGCTTCCAGCGCCGCGCTACTGCGGCCCCTCCCATCGTTTATCTTCGATATCTCTGCACGTTTCACGGCTCCCGCTTGCGTACCTCAATACCTCAGGCGTGGAGATGTTGTTTGCTAGAGATGCAGATGCAGTCTTCACTGATCTTAGGCTGTTCTGATGTTTCAGAGGCTGAGGTCGTGTCCTGCTCGAGCCAGAGCAGGACCGCTGAAAAGGGGTCCCCTGCTCCTCCGCCATCTTTTTCCCCTCCTCTGTTTATTTTTAGAGAGCACAAGCGGGAGATACTGGAGGAAGGGGAGAAGCAGGCTCCCCCACTGAGTAGGAAAAACCAGGACATTTGACAGTATAGCTCAGTTACTTTGTAGAAATACACTTCAAAGCCTGTTTGTTTTTCTACATGATTGAGATTCGGCCACGGTATTTTGGGCATGAATGGGACAGAAGTGATGCTGTGTTCTAGTACTCTCCGTGCTATCCAGGTGGCACAATGCTGCTTATTTATTCCACTCCTGGTAATGTTAACAGCCTCTGGATTTGATGTCATCCGTATATTTGTCCAGTGTAGGTGTGCTGGTAGATGGGATTTATCCTCCTCTCTCTCCACATGGCAGGAGTCCCTTTGGAGGGACACTGCCAAGGCTGAGTGCAAGGTTGATTGGGGCAGGGCATGTGGTGCTGGCAAGATGGATGGAGTGTTGAGGTGTTCAGCTCTCTAGGCTGGGAGAGAAAGAAATGAATAGTGGCTTGCCAGCCTTTGATTCTTAGAGAAGCCTCCCTAAAGATGCCTGCCCCTCTGGTCAGGAATTCTGAGATTAGTGAATAAATCTCCTTTAGTATACCCAGGCTTTTCAGACTGTTACTTTGCTTGCTGGCTTGTCTGGTGATTATTATTCTTGCTTTTTAAGGGCAGAGACTTAGTTTTCCTCTTGCCCTCTGGCTCTTGGAGTTAAGCGCTGAGTGATTTTAAAGGCCCATGGGTTTTCAAAGCCAGATGTTACATAGGGACTCATCACTCCCGATACGATTCCCGGTCTTGTCTGGGCTGCCGGGTGTGGGTCTCACTTCTCTGTGCATCTGAGTCCCTCCTGCTTGGGGATTAGGTCTTGCCAGGGCTTTAGTTTGCGTATCCCGCAATCTGTTTCCTGTGGCCTTCTGTCTATTCAGCCAGCCTTCAGTGTTGAGTTGTCACATGTATCTTGGCGTGTCAGTGGGGAGAAATTGTGAGCAGGTCTTCGTGCTCTTCTCGCCCCCACATCTTTTACCTATTCTGTATCTTCTCGGTATCCGGGTTGGGACTAGAGCCAGGGCCATCCAGTTTTGTCACCTGTAGCTTCGCTAATAAGTTTTCCATGAGTCATACAGCGTCCTTGTGTTTACCTTTGTGTGGCTACTGTGGGCGGAGTCCAGTGGTGACGAATTCGTGTACCTCACAAAACCAAGATATTTACTTTTGGTAGCCTTTATGAAAAAAGTTTGCAAGCCCCTGGTTGACTTGAGGAACTCCCTCCTCTGATGGTAAAAATCTTTGCCATTTTTCCACTAAAAAACTTTTTGACTTCTTTGCATAATTCCACTTGTAGGTCACTGTTTCCCAAGCTAAGACAATCTTAGCCAGTCCTATTGGAGAGGAGAGGCTTCTTTGGGAATTGTAATTCCTAGTCGACAGACCAATCTCCCCTCTTAACGTTAGTTTTTTTTTATCTTTCTCAAATAGTCTGCTTATATTTTACATAAACATTACATTGTTCCTCGGAATGTAATAGTGAATGACAATGAATTTCCCCAGAATTTCTGAGAATCCTGCATTTTACCAAGTTTCTTTTTCATTTTCTAAAGGAAGGGATGGCACTGAATCTCAGAATTGTGTTGAAATCTGTAAATGAGCTTTTTTCTGTGGGGGATTCTACAGTCCCGGTACTATAATCCACTATTGTTTCCCTGCATCTTTTCAACATTGATAGCAGCTAAGAACTATTTTCCATTTTTTGGCCAACTCCTAAATACTTGCGATTTGAAGACTGCTACCTTCTCTAGAAGCAAAGTATCTAGCTCCTTGTTTAGAATAAACATGACAGACGAGCCTTTGAAAAGTGACATGTCACGGATGAAGTATAGAAGGAAACTTATAGCTTTGCATTTGCTATTTCACTGCTGAAAAGAAATGCAAGGAGTAACATGTTGGAAATGATCTTGAATATAGATAAGTTAATTGGATTGTGTTGTATTGTAATACTTCTGTATTCATCTGTGTGTGCTATTATATGTAATTTTTTTAAACATGTTTTGCTTGCAGGATCCATGGCTTAATAAAGTTTAATGTTCTCCACTGGCAATACTCAGGTTTGATGACAGTCTTCCCTTCCAGAGCGTTACTTTTCGAGTTAAGCAACAAATTGAGTATTGATTTACTATAGTCTGTCTTCAAAATGTTTGTCTGGGTTTCATCAGAGTTTTTGAGCTTAAATGTTTCTTACAGATAGAATTAAAGTGTGAAAAGGCAGTGTTGTGGTTAAAACCTTTTTAATAGGCTGTGGCTTAGCAATTTAGATCCATAAAACTGTTTTTATAGTTGTTATTGTAACGTAATAATCTCAGTTGATTACACAAATAAAATTTAAAAAAACTGAATGAATATAGGAGACCTGAAACACTCATAACTAATAAAGAGTTTAAGTACTTGTTATCATGTAGACTAGAATTGTATTGGATTCTGTGAAAGGTTTTCTCTCTGAAAAACTATTAGAATTTTAGAGTGGTAGAGCTCCTTAAAATTAATGGTTGTCTCAGAAAGTGTTCAGATTAAGTGTATTATGAAAAAGACTGGAGGTGGGAGCAAGCCTCATGTCATCTCATTTAATCCCCTGTAAATACAGACTGTTACGACCTCCCTCATCCCAAGTTGCAGTTAGGAAAGGGACAAACCCAGGGCTCTAAATGTTGTCCTCTGTCCTAATCCCAAGCTTCGCTCCATTTTACGATGTAGAACTGGAGTTGAAATGTTCGTGGCACTCCTCTGTTTTTGTTGCTTTTTGCTTTACTTTTTATTACACAAAATGTAAACATATGCAGAAAAGAATAATGAGCTTCCATGTCCTTGTCCTCAGCTTCAGTAATCCAGTACCGACAGCCAGTCTTGTATCATGCTTACTCTACCCTCCTTGCCACCATTATTTTCATGAAATCCCAGACTGCATATCTCATTTGTAAAAGAGTCTGTTTTTATTAAAAACAAAAAACCCCGCATAATATATTGCAGCTGAAAAGGTAACGCAATCCAGCTACCAGTCATTACTTTACATTTCCCCAGAATCTTGCTACCTTTTCTTAATGCAAAACATATTGGAATGAAGATGAGTTCCATACCGAAGTGGTCGGTTCGTGCATCTCCATTAATTGTCTTCTGATACATAGGTGACACATCACATTTACTTTTTGGGAGTAATGTTACTTTTGTTAAACTAAATCATTTTCTACTTTACAAAGTCTGGTTTTGCTGTTTGCATCCCTATACTGTCAATTAATACATTCTTTTGTCATCCTATATTATAGGTGGGTAGATCTGATCTGCTTATAGATTTGGAGATATAAGCTTATAATTTCTATGTAATCATTTATCTATACCTTGAGTAATGCTGCTACAGTAACACCTTTAATTGACCTTTATCTTTTAGTTAAAACCCATACTAATTTTTCAAGTGACTTACTAAAGGGATTGAGGGTAATAAAAGCAAAAAACCCAAATCAACTTAGCATGTCTGAGGATGTTTTAAGGCGATGGTAATTAAAATGACTTTGAGAGGTGACAGCTCAGCTTTGTTTAATAGTGTAGTAAATTTTTATTGTAAAACTGAAAAGAACAATGTCTCCAAAGTTCACCAGCTTTGCAGTCAGGCATTTATTTCTATTTTGTTGTATGGTTACATGATAGTAGATGTTCCTGAGACAAGAGTTGCTGGCTGAGATAGCTAGTTCTTAAATCCGGAATTAACCCACAGTGTGCTGAGCTTACTGATAAGATATAGTAAACAAATAAATTTACTGGCTGGCTCAGTCAAGTAGAGGCATGTGACTCTTGATCTTGGGTTGTGAGGTCAAGCCCACATAGGGCCTTGGAAACTTAGTAAAGGATGAATGAGCGAATAAAAAAATAAAATGGGATTAAAAAAAAAAATCTCCCAATTGTTGCATAGGACTGTTTAATACATAGTGATGCTAGAGAAAAATCACCTATCCAATACCAAACAGAACTGTTCACAGTATCCTAGAACAAATACACTTACACATTTTAATAAATTGGCACTTATAGGGAGGGCTTTAAATATTTCATAATACATGTTACCAAATGATGTCCGTACGAGTGAGCTAGAATATGCCACGATTACTGAGGATTGAGTCATACCCAGGAATTTGATAGTCCTGGGACATACACGTCTTGGGGAAAAGGTAAAGGAGTGTCTTTTTAGATTACAAAGTGAGAATTACCTGGGTTTCTTCCATTTTTCATACACTGATGTTTATTCATTTGTTCTTAACTGTGGTTTTGAAGTAGGCACTATTGACAGATGGAATTTCGAGTAATTATCGTAATGAGCAAGTTACTATCTTTAGGCACTGCCCAGTGATGAACAAAGGGCTAAAGAGATTACAAGTATTAGCGTGCTATAAGAATCAACAAGTAAGCGGTTTCATGGAAGAGAGAACACTTAAAATGCTCTTAGAGATCAAATATATTTCATGTTTCTGGTAAAGGGAATAACGGAAAGGCATAGCCGAACCCGAGGTGCTTGTACAAAGAGCAGTAAGTACACCACGGGCGGGTAGAGACTGGCGTGGGCCACACTACCTGGTTTGATCCTGTTTCTGCCTTTTTTAAACTGAGGGACCTTGAACAAGACTTATAGTGATGATCTACACCTCCAGTTTCCTTATCTTTAATTCTATACCAATGCATATAATTTTTTGAGGTTAAATAATGCATATAATGCAATAACCAGCTGCGCAACATTTATGATGTTCAGCGGATTTATTTCTGAGCGTACGACCTGGAGAATACTGGAAATCTGGTGAGCACAACGTGAGGCCTTGGGTTGAGCCATGTGGAGCTCCATCAGGACACAGGCATGGAAGCCACTGAATTTCAGGAAGAAGCATCACATGATCGGGCCCCCAGGGAAAACCTTGTGAGGAAGTGACGGATTTGGAAGGAAAGAAACTGAAGTCCTGAACCAGAATGGTGATAATGGGAATGGAAAATATGTACAGAACTGAGAACATTCTTAATATATAGCATCACAGAACTTAGCAAGCGCTGCAGCTAGATCACACTCTGAGAGGAGAAGGAAAAGTTAGGAGGAGGATGGTAGTACCCTCACCAGAAAACCCAGTGATCAGAAGGAGCTCCTGCAGGAACTTACTGAGCAGAATTTGAGGTTTTTTTAGGTAGGTATCTGAAGTGCAGCTGTGGGTTAATCGTGTTGAGCAGGAAATTGGAAATATGGATTGAAGATCAAGAAAAAGGAGTCTGGGTGAGTTAAATTTGGGAGTTAATATTTAAAATATTTGAAGTAGATAAATTAGAGTAATGGAAAGGGAAAAAAGAGGTACAGGGGATAGGATTCGAAACAAGCTCTTATCTTTATTTGGAAGAAGTTACCAGTAATCATGTAGTAAATTGCTTGCCTTTTTCTGTATAATTCTCTAACAGCAGTTCAAGCATAAAGAAAGTAGTATAATCATTACTTAGAACCCATTGTCTGTCTTTGTGATTAAAATCTTCCTCCAGGTCAGAAAAACCTCCTGACTCCGTATTTCAATGGACACAAGCAGTCAGGACCTTTGGACCTATAAACCCTATTCTGAATTCAACACTGCTTCCTGTCTCAGTTTTCAACAAGAAGTTGTACGGTGTTTCCGAATCGTTGTTCACTTGGGAGGAGATGAAGTGGAATTTACATGTTGGTATGACAATTCTTTAAAATCCTTATTTTTAACCGTTGCATTTGAAGTAGGTATTAGGGTCTCCATGAAAAAGAAAAGATTGGAAGTCTGCTTGAAAGTTTTGTACAAACTTACCAGAGTACAAGCTTTTAGGAAGGGAATCAAGATAGTGGCAAAGACCATGGAGGATTGAAAAACACGACAGGTGAGCAGAGATCAGCTTAGAAATGGCGGTGACATTAAGTGGGGAGATTATTTCAAATAAAAATTGTCTTTGTCAATGGCCGTAGAGCAGCGAGGGAGGGAAAGCCATTTTTCACAAGAAACCAGCTTCTAGAAAAAATTATTTGCGAGTGAAAACTAGAGATAACCATAATAAAGTTTCAGGCTCATTTTTCTCCCTAAAATTGTAGTTTAATAGTTCCAAATATGCACAACGAAACTAAAGGGATGGATGCTGCTTTAAAGAAACTTCATTGGGTTTATCAAACTTTTAATGCAATTTTAATCACCGTTTTTGTTTAAAGAGTCAACCAGAGAGAAGTCTCTATCACTTTCATGAAGAAGAGAAAGGCTTTGGCAGAGAATTTTCAAGACTACAGTCTTTCTATATTCAAAAGTAGTAGCGTGTTACCTGCTTCTATGTTTATTTCATCTGTGCTTTTTGTAAAGGGTTAGCTATTTAGTGCCTTTTTTTTTTTTCCTTTTTCTATGCCTTGTCAAAGTGCAATATTGTATACTTTGTTTGCCCAGAGTGTCAGTGAAAAAAATCATCAAAGAGGGAAGCAGTATCTACTGCTTTGTAACGCGCAATGATATGACGACTAAGACTGTAGTGTTGAAGGGTAGCCCTCCTCTCGAGGATTCAGTTCAAAGCCGTAGCTTCCACGTGAAGTTTTATCACTGTCAGCCTGTGGATTTCATCTCCTTTGGTCAGACTCCAGAAACATTTAGCTTGGTATCTGTGAGCGTCAGTATGATAACCACAGCTGCAGGTGGCTATATTTAAGTCAAAGGAAGAAAATTATTACAATTCAGTTCACTGAGTCACATCAGCCAGCATGTAAGTATTCCCATAGTGGATGAGGCTAGCGGCTACCACATTGCAAAGTGCACAGATAGACTTTTACCATCATTGCCAGGAACTTGGACAGGAATGGTACTGTTCTATATAAGTAAAAACTTTTTTTTTTTTTTAAAATGACCAAGATAGTAAAATATTTTTAGCTTCCATGGCGCCCCATGGTTACATAGTACTCTTGTTTTTAAACAGTATTTACAAGTGGCATGAAAACCACTCTTGGGCATGAGCCATCCAGAACAAGCTATAATTTTCCTAAATCTTGAATTAAGGAAGGTCAGATTCTAGCCTTTTCCTGTTTTGCTTTGTGTGGTACATTCTATTAATCCTGCAGGAATACCTGTTGTCTAAATACAGGAAGTACTTTGCGGACCAATTTCAACTCTGTTGAATCTTATATAGTTGACACTCACAGGCTAAATTACAGTTGTTCTAAGCTTCCATGCAGTTGACCAGAGATTGTGGTTTGTACTAATACCCTGCGGTGTGCCATGTCCTCCCCAGCTTCGGGACATGCTTGCCGTTCATTCAGCAAATGACTTTTAACCCTCTCCTGTGGCACATGTGCAGGCCGTGTGCTGGAAAAGCCGTTAGCAAATCTGCTCTGAAGCTGTGCTGTAATGAAAGGCCCTCCCAGCACTGCAGTCACTCTAGCTAAAAGCGTTAGTACTTTAAACTCACTGTTAAGCTCATGCTCTGAAATAACTTCTTTTTCTCCCCCACCCCCTGCCCTCCTCAGCGGTAGGCTTTTGGGTTCGTTTCAGACTGTAAACAAAGGAGCCATAGTCTGGCAAGAGGTTTTTGACGATCACGCAAGGTGAGTAGTATGCAGAACTGCATGATTCTAATAATACGAGAAGACTTACATCTTGGAAGGAAGGAACGGAAGTTGTTCCAACATGATGGAAGTTAGCTCACCTTTGAATTTAGAACTTTGGGCAACAGTAGTAGACTGAGACCGATACCCCTTCCATCTCTCCTTCACCTTCCTCCCCCCACCACCTCCATTATTTTGTCATAAAGGCAGACGAAAAACAAGAATGAATGAGTCAGTATTGCTACAAAGTAGTTTTAAATTGTCAGTGTGTGTGCTTTTTTCCTTCAGGTAGTGACTATTTCAAATCCAAAAGCTACTAGTATTTATCTCTCCAGAAGGGTGACATCCTCAAAGGTCACAATACAGGGTAGTGTGGTACAAAAAATGGGAATAAAAGCCTTAATGCATTTTCACCAATGTGGTGGCATATAGGCAGAAGATTTAAACTATCAACCTTAACTGATGAGACTTCTAATTTTAGAAGCTCTACAGCCAGTAATGTTTAGTACTAGCTCGAAGGGAAAAATGTGTGTTTTTTTTCAGAATCTTAGGAAGTTACTTTTCTGGCTACAGTGGCTTTGCCTGTGTTGGACCTCATCCACATATTACTGTTTGTAACTTGAACAGCTAAACCCAGGACACCGTTGTTCAAGTGTGGAAAATGAAATGTATCCTGTGACAAGCTGCAGTCACGGCGGCTGGCTTCCTGATGAATCTTCTCTACTCCGCCCGTATAGATTTGGATTAGTTGGACAGATTGGAAATTACTATAAGAGTGGACCCTCTTGGGTTTTGATGGAGTAAAGCATGCTTCCCTAAAGACACTTGATTGCTTAAATCTTTGTGTCATACTCATGGTAAAACTGAGGAAAGGTTGTGGTCCGAATTCCATGGATTTTTAGCGTGCGTGAGTCTTTGGGTCTGCATCCTTGGGGGATGGGGTAGCAGGAGGAATGGCAGAGCTTTAGGCTCTCCAGCGGCCTGTTCTATAAGAACAGTTTGTACGTCCAGACTTCATTAAAACACCAAATTTCCTTCCAAGAAAAAAAGTATCTCCAAGGTCTATTAGGAATTGACATAACTTTTTCTCAGAAGTACTTTTTCTGACATTGATGGCACACATGTTCATTGTGGCAACAAGGGAAAAATGAGTTCTGGAAGCCAAAGTAAAACTGAAAGTCAAATAGGCTAACAAGCACTATGGGAATAAAGAGTTGCTACCCTTTTTTTTGGTGCCAAAAGCACGAATATCTCCCACAGGTTCTGCTGACCACACAACAGCAGACGTTGCTCTACAGCTAAGGTGGAATAGAGAAAGCCCAGTTCTTGCCTCTGTAAGCTTGAGCAACTACTTATTTCATCAATTCAATGATTTTTAATCAGGTTCTCAAGAACAGAAAAAACTTGTCATTGGTGGAGAGCTTGTCTATGGGGAGAATATGTGGATGCAACTAACCTCACTCCAAGATTATGGTATGGAGTTTAAATGAGTGGTGACATTTGAATTTTTAAATTTTCCCAAACATAACTTTAGAACACTGTGACTTTAAAATGTGCTTTGAAAGTTAACGTGTGGTTTAACTCTCTCAGGCCTCGGGCAGTGCCGTTGAGTGAGACTCTGGAGTCAACGAACATCAAAGATCTAGAGGATGCCTCGACAGCTAACCATCACCGCTGCCAGAATGGCCAGGTGAGACAGGACCTCAATTAAATCATAATTTTTGGAGGAAAGGTATTTTATAAATATGGAATTTTTTAGTAAGGCCTCTTTTTTCATTAATGCTATGGGTGGTGAGTCTGACTTTAATTAAAAACTTCTCTAATTCATACTTAAAACTATCTGTTCTATAGACGAGGGAATAGACTGCAGAGCCTCTTTTACTGGGTACTGCTAACTTTTAGGAGTACAAAAAGAGCACTTCAAACAAAAGAAAGAAAAAGATAGAAAGTAGAAGCCCACAGCTAATCTGTTCTACGGTCAACTTCGTATTTTGAAATCATGAAATTAAAGTTTACCGTATTGTTTTTAAATAAAATGTATCTTTTTAAAACCAAAAAAGCCATTTGTGATAACAATGTATTCCACAGATCTAATAACTTTCTAGATCCACAGTACAGTTCATGTACACTGACTTTACGTATCATTTCTCCTTCCATAGAGCAGAATAGAGCAGCTCAGTCACACTGTCAGTTTAGTTTAGTAAAATAATAAAAATTCCTTACTACTTGAGAAGCGGTAGGAGAGGTGCTCATGAGGTTGTCTCGAAGCCTGACAGCACTTGGAGTCAGAGCCACTCCAAGCCGGCTGAGCAGTGTGTTGGTGCTTGAGGGTTCATCACGGTAATTTACAGAGTTCTAAGGCAAAAGTGGCTGGCTGGAGGTAATGTGTTGAAGCACGAGTTGAATAACCCTAATCAATCAAAATAATTTATTTGCAAATTTAAGCCTCATGTATCTCTTCACTCTTTTCACCATTTTCAGAATACATAATCAGATGTTCCCTGGACTCAGTAAGTGTAGAAAGGGGAAAAAAAGGCCATTGAGGCTGGTGCCCAGCTTGGTACAACGACACACTCAACCTGTGTGGAGAGCGGAAATGATCACCAGGGCGGCTCTTGTCCCTGGATAGCCGTAACGTTTTAAATCCAAAACTAACAGTTCAAACATGTATCCTCAATCAATCCCTGATGTCTACTTTTGTTCAGCATAAATATCTCCGGTATTAAAAAAATACTTTTTGGGGCAGGTGGGTGGTTCAGTTGGTTAAGCATCTGCCTTCGCCTTGGAGCCATGACCCGGGGCCCTGGGATCCAGCCCCAGCGTCGGCTTCCTGTTCAGTGGGGAGCCTCTTCTCCCTCTGCCCCTCCTGCTTGTGCTCTCTCTCTCAATAAAAATTTTAAAAGGTACTTTTCCAGTCAATAAGTACCTACCATAATTTCTGCTAAGGAACAAATCCAATAACAATTTTGTTTTCCTGACGAGGTCTGGATTTCCTGATATGGTTCCTCTTCTTTTGTGCCAGATCTGCCAGGACAGGGCTGAGAGTAATCTTGTCACTTGTCACTTCAGAGGATTGCATCAAGGGCTCTAAAACTTGCTTATCAGCTTTCTTCAGAGCCTAAAAGAGTTAAAACAGTGTTAACCCCTTCCTTAAATTAGAAATCAAATTTCCATTAAAAATTCGAAAAACAGCCTAGACCTATAGCAAAAAGACATAATAAGCCTGCTTTAAGTGTCTATAAAGCTAATATATTTCTTCCTTGCTGAAACACATGTGTTTTGTTCTGATGCCTACTATAGCCCAGAAACACATTCTCGACAAAAGACAAAAACAAGCACATAAATAACATGCAAACTGAAAAAAGCCACTGTGATGCATAGGCAAGTGGACACTGGGCAGAAGCAAACAACTGGAGTCCCAAGCTGGCTAATGGGTTTTGGAGGGTATGATGCAAGCATCTGTAAGTACCAGTAGGTTTTGATTTTAAAAGCTAGAGGCCTGCCAAGGTTCAAAACCATCTGCCATCTGGTTATTAGGTAGAGTTAATAAACTGAGACCAACAATTGGAAACACCTAAGTAAGAAGCTAGGCTCTGGAGATGTGCCCTCTACCCTACTGTTAGCTGTTCATCGTTCTGTTCTCACTCCACCACTACTCACTCTCCACTGTTACGAGGCCTTTTAGGGCATTCTCGTCTGCATTAAGTAAAGGTTCATAGGCCTTAAATCCTTTTGTCCGATCAGTCACCACCTCCCCCCACCTCTTTCTCTGCCCCTCACCTGCACAATACGAAAAATGGCCACATTACTAAAATCAAGAGTATATTCTCATTATCACTGAAATTTCAAAAGTGGCGCATGTATATAGATAAAAAGAGTTCTTCATGACCTTTAAAATCTAACCAACTGAAATGACTCACCTATGAAAATATATCTAACATTCCTTCTTTAATGAAAATATTGCTAAAAAAATGACTGTCAGCAGCAAAAAAAAAAACAACTGTGTATCTTCTCTTTCCAATTCTTAACACAAGGCTTCCATACTGTCTTTTTGGGGACACAATACTGGAGTGGGGAAAAGGTAAACATTAAAAGGAAAAATGCTATAACCAAGGAGAGGATTGAATACTGTGTGCTTAAGGGTCGTTACAGCATCTGTCCTCCAGTCCTCGTTCACGTTCTCCCTGGCAATACCACCTAATTCAGAGTTTCAAAAGACATTCGATATGCTTCCTCCAAAACCTTCATACTTCACACAGCAGACCTACGCGCTGAAGTGCACCCCATTCATACACCATACTGTAGCCTGCTTCAGGACGTGTCCAAATGTCCACGCAATCCCAGATGACCTCTTCCTTTCACAAACAAACATTCTTGTGTGCTCTCTTTCCTGGCTTTTGTGGATGGCTTCTAGTCTTCTTCACCTGAACATACATTTTTAACTTTCTTTTCCTGAAGTAGCTATAAGATTTCCATTCCTCGCTGATATCTGCTAGTTGCCAAACATCGATTCTCTGTCGAACTATCTCCTTCTTACCTCTAGTTCCCCTGTATTCGGTGAATTATACGCCGTTCATCAAAATTTAGAATTTTTTACCACTATTCTCAAAACAAACCATAAACTCCCTGCATGGCCGTTTTGAAAGGTTTCTCTATGGGCTGACTCTATACTACTTTTCCAACGATCTTTCACCACTATCCTGCCTTTATCCCGGCTTTCTGGAGATGCTCCCCAGACTGAGCTCGATAATATTCCTCTCCAAGAATCCTAATTCCCGTCTGCAATGATGTGGATGGAACACAGGAGATTATGCTAAGCAAAATTAGAGAAGAAAAAATGCCAAATGATCTCACTCATTGGGAATTTAGAAACAAAACAGATGAACATATGGGGAAGGGGAAGGAAAAATGAAAACAGGGAGCAACAAGCCTAAGACTCTTTGGCTGTAGGGAACAAGCTGGGGGGTTGCTGGAAGGGAAGGGGTGGGCGGGTGGGGTAACAATGTGAGTGGGATGATGGGCATGTGATGTGTATCTGGGTGTTATATGCAACTGATGAATCACTCAATTCAACCCCTGGAAACTAATAATACCCTATATTTGATGAACTTAAATTTAAAAATTAAGCTGAGAAGTTTAGCCTTCACCACAGTAAAATAAATCCAGACCAAGACAGACAGACATATCACCATTTATTGTCCATCTAAGCACATTAACTCAACAAAGATGGCTCAATAAATACAGGAAGCATGTGTACTTCTAATAAGGAGAAATAGCTTCCTGTTGAGATGGAAGACTAGACAAAGGGCTGCAGGCTTCTATTAGAAGTACTTCATTTAACTATACTAAAACTAAAAGAGTAAATGTGGCTCTCCATGAGTTGATGAGTCTCAAGAAGATATACTTCAGATTCAGAAACACTTTTAGAGCATATATTAGCAAACTACTGAAGGACTGATCAATATAATGGAGCTTGGGGATTTAATTTAGAAACATGACATCATCTTTTCAGGTTACTGACTAAAACCAAATTTCAGGAGAACTTGAAGCATTTTTAGAGATATTCTCAACATTTGAATCATGAGTGATTTACAGGCTTTATTTCTAACTATGCTTAAGCACTATTTAAATAATGCTTTTTGAATGTAGGTTTTTAATCAAAAAACTTTAAGAAATATGTAACTTGGGCGTCTGGGTAGCTCAGCCGAGTTAAGTGTCAGACTCTGGATCTCAGCTCAGATCTTGATCTCAGGGTCACATGAGTTTCAAGGGCTCACACTGGGCATAGAGCCACTTGAAACAAAAATATGAACTTGAACTCACATAAGCGAGACATTACGTTCCACCTTCGTAAAGTCAGGGACTTGGTAATTTTACTTAACTTCATAATTTTGGATTCAAATGAGCTGTAGAAATCAAGTCTCAAACACGTTCAGGAAATTGAAAATTGTTTTAAAAGCAAGTGTGTTTTAATACCAAAATCAATCACGTACAAACTACAGTGATCCACTAGAAAGAAATGCACAGAGTAGCACTTAAGCACACTAAGATCCCGTGAGTTACTTACTCAGTATCTTACTAAGGGCAAGGCGCTCAGGACATACAGGCAGTAACCATGCTAAGATCAGACTGCTTGATTACTTTCCTAAGGTTAGGTGCTTATCTTGGAAACTTTTTCAGTGAGACTTCTCTGTTTCTCAGTGATCTTTTGATTAAGGTAGTCTTACTCAGATAGACAGCACCTTCCTGATGGAACTAATATTCTATCCTTTGAGTTTCTTTAGATCACAGTCCATCTTGGAGCCCATTGTATTCAGAATGTCCCTACTCAAACTACTAAAGCAAGCTAACGAGTTTGTGGTTGAGGATGCGAAACCGGCAGAAATGCCGACTAAGGAAACCTGCCTCTCGGCAAAATCAGAATTTCTGACCATCGTGCTAAACAGTAATTTCTGGGTTTCTTCAAATACTAACCGTGGTGATTAAGAACTCCAAAAGATTCTCCAAAGGTACAAACCCTTCTTGACTATAGGACTGAGAAGGCAACATTAACAGTCCGAGGCACTTGGGGCGCCTGGGTGGCTCGTCGATAGCGATCTGCCTTCGGCTCGGAGTCATGATCCCAGCGTTCTGGGATCGAGAGCACCATCGGGCTCCCTAGTCATGGAAATTCCTGCTTCTTCCTCTCCCATCCACCTGTCAGCTGTTTCCTCTCTCTTGCGCTGTCACTCGTCAGAGTAATCAAAATCTTTAAAAAAAAAAAAAAAAACAGTCACTGAGGCTCTGCCAAGCATGTACTACCTGTGCAGATGGTGCACTATGCTGTCAGGAGATCCTAGTAAGCAAAGGATAGACACTGGATAGTTCTCTATATACCTTTTTGTAGCATCTGACACGAGCAGAAATCCGTTGTGGAAGTACCAGGATGAATTACCACAGTGGATAAGTAATAGCCACATCTTGGATTGGGGTCCAAAGCATGATCTCTAGCCAGGAAAAAACAATGGTGTTAGCACTCAGCATGCGTGAGGAGTAGATACACGGGGAGAGGACTTCTGGTTTCCAGTTCATGGAGGCAGCTTATAGCTGTCACTCTGTCCAGGAAGTAGAGAGCGCGAACAGCCGAAAAATCACAGCATCATATTTCTTGGATCACATAAGAAGGAGAGAAGACAAAGGACAAAACCACTGCCCCAAACACTTGGGAGACGTTACATCGAGTCACACAGCTACCTAAGATGAGCCAGGGACTCACTGCCCAGAACCACTGCCGGGTAGAAACCTCGCATAACTATGACTTGATACTGACTGCTGAGGCTCAGTGTGGACAGAGTCTGGGAGTTAAACACTCCAGGGGGACCCAGTCATAAATCATAAGGTGGACCTCCCACAGATTTTTGTAGGTTTACCTCCAGGAACAAGCAGTTCTTACCTAAGTATCGGAAAAGAATCTCCTTATACTTCTGACAGAAGGGTAAAGAAACTTTCGTTCTGTGTGCTCAGGCACACTGTTCTTACAAAGTCACTGCTGTCGGGAAACTGGTGCTAAGAGGCCTAACCAGCAAGGGCATTAGCGGGACCCTACAACCGACTTAGTGACGTACCAAACTCCAGTCCACCTAGCTGTCCCTGTGTCAACCGGAGGCCAGTGGAAAAAAATAAACATGTGTGCACGACTCCCAGTCAGAGGCATGGGCTCACTGCTTAAGGCTTGAATCCTGATCCTAGGGCTGGCGAATACTTCCCTTTTTCCCCACACCTGATCTCCACATTACTAAGGCATGTTTGGCCGTTCCTTTTGCAGTACATCATGTCTGTACATCAAGAAAAAAACTTAAAAAGGCATATTAAAATGCAAAAAGCACAATATGAATACCAGAATAAGCATCAGAACCAGACTTTTGAGAAATAAGGATGATACATGTGAATAATCCTATCATGATTGAATTTGCTGAGGACTCTCTGATAGTGGGCCGTACGGCAACAGACAGATGGGCATTTAAACAGAGAGAGGAGAAGTCTAAAAGAAGGAACCGTCCTGAAATCAAAAACACAGTAAAATAAATGAAGAATGTCTTTGATAGACATAACTAAAGACTGGACATGGCTGAAGAAGTGCTGAGGTAGAAATTGTATCCATTGCCGCACTGGCTCCATGCTCAGAAGAGAAGCCTGCTTCTCCCTCTCTGCCTGCTGCTCTCCCTACTTGGGCTAACAAAGCCCAAGCCAAAGGAAGGAAGGGAGGGAGGAGGGGAAGAAATTGTATCCATAGAGACACTCTAAAATTGTGAAAGCAAGGTGAAGACTGGGAAAAAAACAAACAGGGGCGCCTGGGTGGCACAGTTGTTAGCGTCTGCCTTCGGCTCAGGAGTGTGATCCCGGCGTTATGGGATCGGGCCCCACATCCAGGCTCCTCGCTATGAGCCTGCTTCTTCCTCTCCCACTCCCTGCTTGTGTTCCTCTCGCTGGCTGTCTCTCTCTGTCAAATAAATAAATAAAATCTTTAAAAATGAAAACCAACCCCCACCCAAGAACAACAGAATATCCAAGGACTGTAGGAAAATGGAAAAAGGTGTAACATACACATAATCGGAAGAGATAGTAAATACTACCAAAGCTGGAAAAAGACAAAAATTAATCTGTATTAGGAGTGACTAAGTGGTTGAGTGTGACACTAGCTTACTCTTATTTGAGTACCTTACCTTGGAGAGGCATGCACTGTAATTCCATTTTCAACGGCCTCTTGGGAAACCTTTGGAAGATCTTCACTAACACTAAGCAGCATACTTGATAACTGGCACAACAGATGATGTTTCAATTGGTTTTACTTCCAGCTCTACGATACAAGATGCCGTTTGTCTCCTACAGTTCTATCTAAGGTATCTATGAACAAGTGATTATAGTACCTCAGAGATTTTGTTCAGAAAGATATCAAGATGCTACCTTCGCAAAATTACAGTCAATAAGTTTAAAGTTTCCAAGAGATAAAATTGGGAGAAAATATTACAATGGCACTAAATACAATATAAACACGACAAGTAAGGATTCTACCAAGCGTTTGCTTCTGTTCTGCCAATGTTAGAAGCCAGTGTGGATCACTGATCAATATTGCTTCAGTGCTGAGATGTGTTGAGGCAGATGATCACAAGTTCTGCTATGCAGATGACTCATTTAAACTTTCTGAAATATCTTATGTGACTAAAATTCTTTTAATTCCCAAAACTTTTATTTAACTAGAGTACAAAAGTTTGTCTATTGAAAGTTAAGTCTTTTTTAAATTCCGTCAACCCATAAACTGCTAACTTCCATATTCCTCAGTAATGTTTTATGCATTTTGGTTTCTCAAACTAGTGACTTTTAAAGGTGAAAACAGCATCTCTCATTTGCTAACAACTACACCTGTATGTCACCAATCTCCAATATTTTACTAAAGAGCAAAACTCGCTGTAGCATATTTTATATGGACCATGTAACAGGTAACATACAGCCCAAAGTAAAACTGAGAGTACAGCCTACAATTCCTCTTCACTTGATTCCTTTTTGAGCTAATTTTTATACTATGAAATATTTTTGGCAAGGGATCATTTGTGAAACTAAAACTACTGAGAAATAGACCATTACCAGTAACCTACAAGTCTTCGAAAACAACCGCTATCATGATATATTTAATCATTCCCTAGCTTTTCCTTGGTCATATTACATATGCATGCTTGTCCCAAACAATACAGTTCACTCTGCTGTGTTTTGAATTTGTTATCTATTATGTACCCTGCAACTTGCTTCTTTTGCTTCATTTTTCCTAAGATTTTATTTATTTGGCGAGAGAGAATGAGCAGGTGGGAGGCTGAGGAAGGCTTGGAGCTCCTGCTCAGCCCAGGGAGCCTGGCCAGTGAGCTCAGATCCCAGGACCTGGGATCGTGACCTTGGCATATTCAGATGCTCAACCAACTGGAGCCACCCAGGCGCCTCCTGGCTACACATTTGTGAGTCCTCTGGGGTGAATTGCATATTGATGCGGCTCATTCTTTTTCATAGCTGTAAAATACTCTGTAGTATGAATACAGTACAACTTATACATTCCTGTCGTAAATATTTGTGCTGTTTTTTTCTTACAGGATTTGTTACAATGCTGTTATGAAATTCTTGTATCTCTCAGTGCACATGTGTAAGGATTTCCCTAGGGCATAAACCCAGGAAGAACTGCTGGTAGTAAAGTCTGCACAGTCAGCCATAAAGGAGAGATACCAGAGATTGTTTTTCACAGTGGTTATATAATTGACACTCCCACCAGAAGTTTTTAGGAGTTTCCATTGCTCAACATCTCACTAACACTTGGCACTGATTTTAATGATTCTTGCCAATTCTACTGGTGTAAAATAGAATCTCATATATAAACTGCATGATCTAATCATTACTAAGTCTCTTAGTATGTTCATGGGTTTTCTGGGTATCTTTGTAAGGTACCCGTTGAATCTTTTTGGTCACATTTCTCTTGGCTGTATCATACTTTCCAGTGATCTTTAAAATTTGTTTATATATTCTGAATATTAATGTTTGTCACTTTTTCTATATAATGTAATATCTTTCCTCAACTTTTATCTTTTTGCCTTCTTTATAGTGTATTCTAGTAAACAAATTCTTCACATTTTAATAACATCAAATTTATCAATCTTTTGGATTCATAGTTTCAACTTCTGAATTGTTCTACTATGAAGTCCTACCTTATCCTGGTTACTAGGATATTTTTGTATTTTCTTTTTCAAAATTTGAAGAATTTTCCTTTCATAAAGTTTTGGGGTTTGATGTTTTTCATATATTGGCATTTTCTTTTTTTTTTTTTAAGATTTTTATTTATTTGACACAGAGAGAGGGAACTTTTTCAAGCAGGGGGTGTGGGAGGGGGAAAAGCAGGCTTCCTGCTGAGCAGGGAGCCAGATGCGGGGCTCGTGCGGGATCATGACACAGGCCAAAGGCAGGCGGCGGCTTAACGACTGAGCCACCCAGGTGCCCCGGCATTGATTTTCTTCATACTTCATACTACAGGGAAAATTCTGCATCTCTTCTTTCATGTTTAGGGTTTTTGTTTGGTTTGGTTTTCTTTTTTAAAAGATTTTATCTTTTAAGTAATCTCTACACCCACTGTGGGGCTTGAACTCATAACTCTGAGATCAAAAGAGTCACATGCTCTATAAGGCGGAGAACAGCCAGGGACCCCCATGTTTTAAGTTTTTCTGATTCAGCTGCAAGTAATTTTATATATGGCATGGAGGAGCGGGAATGTAATTAAATCTCTTTCCGTATGGATAATTATCATAGGCCCATTTATAGATTAGTCAATCCATCCTTGTACTGAACTGCAATAATGCTCTGACATAAATCGAATTTCCACATTTGTAGTCTGCTTCTGGAGTCTTCTGGTTTTGTTTCCACTGGTCTATTTGTCTGTTTCTAGTTTAATTAGTATCATAAACCACTGTGGCTTTATAATATGTATTCATGTCACACGACACACTTCTTTGGGTCCAACTTGGTAACTGCACAGTATTTAGTCTTGTCTATAGACACTGTGCTTGTCCATTTAATTTGGTTTTGTAGCGTAACTTTTAAAATTTTCTGGATGTACACAATGTCAACCTGCCCCTCATTAGTGATTCATCATCACATTTGCTACACCGTCTGCTTACTAGTTTTTACCTTGCAACTAATAAGCATCTGTGTGGAGACCCTTTAAAGACTATGCAAATATGCTTTGCTCCTCCAGACACCCAATATTTAATGATCACCAAGAGCTGCAAAATGAAGCTCTCTTCCCTCTCCAACCTCTCCTCAACATCTGCTTGTCGAAAGTGGGTACTCCTCTCACGGGAGAACTCCCTCTTCTTCCCATTTGTTTATCTGTGCCGGTAGGGACTCACATGAATCCCTACTTTGTCTCCAGTAAGGAAGAGAGAACTATCAACAGAGGCTACTCCCGACTATGGGCCCAGGCTAGGAAGAAAAGTCGACGCGATCATTAAATGGCCAGGTGCCTGTCTAGCGCCACGCCAATTGCGCAAAGGGTCTCCACAGGCCTAACGTAGCGAAATAAGCTGGTATAGGCGGTGTATGTGTGACCAATTGGAAGGCGGAGTTGATAATGTACATCCCACAAAAAATTACAAGAAAAACCAGAGATGTGGACACAGCTTTGTGTTCAGGCTGAACACTAATGTTGATCAGCAGTCAAGAGACAGCAGTGTGTCAGGCTAGCAGATACACTGGCCAATGGTTTGATACTAGTAAACTAGAAGCAGACAAATGAACCGTGGGTAACCGAAGACGCAGAGCGAACTCTACGCGCTGTGGAAACCGTTTATGTCGGAAATGACGACCACATTCGATGACCAGCTGGACCATGAAGCTAATCTGCCTGGAAATGGGCGCATGATGAGCCCGCTCCTGCGGGGAAGAGTGCGCCCAGTACATTCCCGGCATGCCACATAAATCGCACGGCTGAATCGAAAAACTTAAGAATCCTGGCCAATCTCGCCTATAAACGTAGCATGACTTTCTGTGATCTCAGAGAGTGCGAGCTTTTGAGTGTGAAGATGCCGCAAAAGATAAAATCTTTAAAAGAAAGCCAAGCCAGGCAAAAAAACTGGCATGAAGAGGTAAATTTTATGGTATGAAGTATGATGCTGGGGCACCTGGGTCAAAGATCTGCTGCTGGCAGTCATGTTCCCAGCTGCAGGATCGACCTACTGTCAAGGCTTTTCTCCTGCTTTCTCCCTTGTGTTCACTCTCTGTGTCAAATAAGTAAAGATCTTAAAAAAGAAATGCTAATATATGGCATCGAGGCCCCCAGAAAGCTGTAATCTGGTGACTCGGGGACGGACTGCACCGGGCGAGCTGAACTAAAGATTGATTTGTTGTTGTTAAAAATGATTTGTTTACTGAAATACGATTCTTACGTGCTGTGAAGATAGGCGTGTGACTAGATATATAGGCTAAGTGCAAAGATCGCTAAGTATGACAGCCAATGTGACCAAAAGTTCAGCGGTGACAAAAGATGCCCGAAAAACCGTAGTGCAAGAATTTGAAAGCGGTAGGATCATGCAGTTATAACATGTAACCACACCAGCAAAGCCAACGTGCCAGTGTTGAAGTGAGATGTTGTGTCGAAACTAAACTTCACGGTGAGTGTCTGGCTGGCATCTTTGGTTGACTGCAGGCATACTCCACCTGCTCCCCAGGTTTACATGCCCACTAGAGAAAAGCTTCTTACCGCGGAGATGTAGAGCCGCCCAGCTAACCTGTAGCATGAGGCCTGGGCGGGCGAGGAAGGCTAAGGGCCCAGCCCTTTGTATTCACCTGCATAAGAGAAATAACCTTTTACAGCTATGAAAAAAATCAGCTTCCATCTACCCCAGAGGACCTGAAACAGAAGAGCGTCTCAGTTGACTCCGTGCAGAGGATCCGAGCCGTCAGGCGCTCCACCCGAGGCGGGGGCCTGCTTTCGCCTCGCCCCCTACCCTGCTCATTCTCTCATCAAACAAATATAGGCTCTTGAAAAATGTGAAAGCTCCAAGCTCTGATTGATACTACTAAATCAGAGATGTGAAATTCAAGCTGGCTGTATTATTTGAGGGCTGCCATGCATATATGTAATCTTGACTGAGAAGCCAGGAAGTGGTAAGCCTTGTCGCGGAGTGTGGTGCCAGCAGTACTGTGGCATGATCTGTTTCTCAGTGGACCCACAGGGCTCATAAATGATCGCAAGATTAAAAGTATCACTCTTTATAAATGGCAACTCAAAGAACGTCATGTTGTAGCAAAGGCTCAGTTTTGGAAGCTGTATGTTATACGTGATCCACATCTAAGCTCAAAGCGACCAGTTTTGTTTTGGCGTAAAATATTGGTGGTGTTTGATGCAGAGTGCCAGCACCCGGAAAGCCGAGATCTTTCGATCTTTTGGGTCACTAGTTTGGGCGTCGATGCATAAGCGACACTGTATGAAGTGCTACATTGTATGGGATGGCGGCAAAAAGACAGTTTTTTACAGGCAACTTGCACAGCCACTCCCAGTTATAAAGTTTGCACGGGTAAAGGAGAATCTGCTAAATCATTTTTCGAAGCTGTAGTCATCTGCATGGCTTTCGGCTGCTCGTCATTGCGGCCTGGCATTACCTGTTTGAGCGAAGGCCTGCTGTAAGTGTTCGTATGTTAGTGCCGTGCCTGCTCCCCTTTATCTTCTTTTGAAGGCTTTTAAGCAATCGACTTGCTAATTTTTGCGGGTACCGCACCTGCGATATCTTTCTGGAGGCAAATCTCTAGTACTATAATCAGCCATAGATGCAACCAAATATAAGGCCCATGCTGGCGACTGTAGAAAGCTGAAAGCTATAAGCGAACGAGCATCGTCTGACGCCGGTATCGCTAACGTGTTCCAGTGGTCTTTCAAGGCTACGAAAGGCGGATCGAAAATGGAGTGCGGTGCATTGCGCTCAAACAGGCTGCTCAAATGGAAATATGGCGTAGTGTGAACTGTATCATGGGCCAATTTTGTCTTTTTCCGGCTTTGTGTTTTCCTCCTAACACTGTCTCTTCGATCGTGTATTTCCACACTGCCTACAGTATCTGGGTATTCTGTTGGTTTGCCATTTTTAAGGCCACTGACTGTTATTTGACTTTGAAAGAGAAGACAGCCAGCGAAGAGAGAAGAAAGGCCTAAGCGGGAGATCGAGAAGCTTTGAGCTGCAAGCGGAGAGGAGGCTTGATGTGGGAAAGCTAGATATCCCCACCAGCGGGGATCACCGAGCGAAGGCGGAGGGCAGCAGCTGTGCCTGTTTGTTTTTTCGATCTTCACTGCTGCTTTTTCACACGATTTTGCGTGTGGTACATTCTTCTTTCCACTGACACATTCGCCAGCCGGCGGCAGGAAAAGTCGAGGAAGAAAGACGGCGGCTTTGTGTCGAAATCTGGCTAAGCCCATCAGGCTACATTCTTCGACCACGCCTGCTGTGTTTTGTTTCGAGATTACAATTCAGGACTTTCTGCTATTTAAATCCTGTTACTATCCGGGGCTCAGCAGGCTCAATCATAGCGGAGTGGATAACCACGACGTCCTTTACCGTGTCTGTGCGTCTTATTCTGTATTCGCCTGTGCTTTTGCACATTTTTAATATGCGCTTTTAAATTTTTCGCTGACCGGCATGTTGTACTGGTGAGACTTTATTTAGTAATGTGAGTGATGAAAAAGAAAGATGATAAGCTAGCCTAGGACTTAGGATTCGGATTTTTGGTATTGCCTGCAAAGACTGGCGCTACGTGTTTATTTTCCACTGACGCCGATTGGTGGTTTGGCAGGGTGTGGAGAGTTTGACATCACTCCGGTAGGTCACTATCTTTGCTGTGGGCTCTAATTAACCAGTTTCTGACAGCTTGCGGGACTGCAGGCTGATGACAGCTGGTATTGTGGGTGTATCGGACGTACTGCGTACTTTTTGGGGCAGGCATGAGTTTCTGAGCCTCTACAATGGGAAGCGGTATGACTGGGTCCCCTGGGTATCAGCCTGGTCCTAGGCTAATGATGCTGTGACTTGATGTTCACCACTGTCTCTCGAAGTGTTTGGGCAGTGGTTTTGTCCTTTGTCTTCTCTCTTATGGATCAAGAAGAGTTTTGCTGGTGCCGCCTCTTACTTCCTGGGACAGGTGACAGCTTATAATGCCTCCATGAACTGAAAACCAGAAGTCACTCTCCCTGTATCTGTTGAGTGCTAACACCATTGTTTTCCTTGCGTAGGACCATTGCTTGGATCCCCAATTCAAGATAATGGCGATACTTGCATTCACTATTAATTCATCTGGTACTTCCACCTTTGATGATTTCTGCTTGCAATGATATTAGAATGGCGTACAAAATAGGCTTATCTGTGTTATCGCTTTTGCTTGGAAGTGACTCCTGACAGTAGTGCACCACTGCTGCACGGGCATGGGTGGCAGATCTCAGACTGTTTTTTTAAGCGATTTTATTTGTGACGAGTGGAAGGAAGGAGGAAAGAGCAACTTTCCCGGCGAGCAGCCGTGGGATCATGGCGGGGCTCATTGAAGCAAACCACTCGTGTGGAGAATCTTTGGTACCATGGTTATGTTTGTTTGCTGCGTCTGACCGGGGAATCTGTTACGAGCTGCGGAGACTCTGGTCCCAGGCACCTGGTAGTGATAGCTTTAATGAATTTGGTTACGATCTAGCCGGAAATCTAAAACACTAAAAATAGGCGTGGTAGTTCCAAATTGTGGAGATTGCTATTTATCAGCTGTAATCAGATCACTATCGAAAGTCACTGGCTTTCAAAGATAAGCACCAGGGAAATGTCAAGCACGGTGATCTTAGCACTGATTACTGCCTGTTTATCATGGCGTGCAAATCTCTTGTGTGCTGACTCTGTGCATTCGCGCCGGTGTGAAGATGCTGTGTTTTTATGCGTGACCAGGGGCAACGCTGCTTTTTAAAAACAATTACCGTTTGAGAACAATTTTCTACAGCGGGCGAGATGTGTAAATACCAGAAATCTGATGACTTTCTGAATGTGTGTGCCGTTATGTGAGGTGGGCTGGCTCTATGAGGCAACTGAACCCGATCAGATCAGTCTGACCCAGGCGCCCTATATTCATATTTCTTAAAGAGGGCCCGCGATTAAAAAAAAACCCATTCAAAAATACATTATTTAAATAGTTCCAGCAAGCATGGCTAAAAGCTGCCTGCATGATTGAGAATATCTCTAAATGTTTCAATGCTCTGAAGTGGTTTGGTCAATGACTAAGCTCCATTATGATGATCGGTCCTTCAGCAAAAGTGTTTCTGGATGGGCATAATATATTGTGAATCATTAATAAGGAGCTTGCATTACTGCTGGGCTGATATGTTAAATAGTACTACAATAAATGCTGCAGCCTGATGCTTCATCTAATGAGAAATACTCTCCTTATTAGAAAGTTAATGATGCTTCCTGTGAGCCATCTTTGTTATTTGATGAGTTATGTCTGAATTTGTTTAGGTAGCTCTGCTGGCTGCAGATAACGAAGAATGTTGACCAGTTTCGAAGGTTGGAGAACGCCAGTGATTCATCGGTTATATAACTTACCGAAAATGCTACATCACTATCTTACTGTAATTCCCATGACCTGTACCCTTCGGCCGCCTTTGGCTTTCCTCGGGCCCCCATTTCAAGTGCTCTTTTTATCTTCCTGTTTTCTTCCTATGTTCATCTGGCCACGGCTATTTCAAGTGCGCTTTGTAGTGGTCGTTTTTGGTCATTCTTTTTTTCTGTTTGCTGCCACTAATATTTTATTTCCCGTCCACACATCATTACGTGAAAAGTGCCCCGGAAAAGGCTGAGCGTCAGCAATGTGGCTTTAGAAAAAAGCATAATCGTCGCTTAACAAGCAAGGTTTGTTGTTACGAAATAGTGTGCGTGCCAGTCACGGAGAATGGGAGGCTAGAGGAAGTGAAAGGAAGTAACGGAACAATATGCGAATCGGGTGAGAAATGAATCTTACCTTTGGAAAAGTTAATGTTCAGGTGGCGGCGTAACCGTCCACGAAATAGGAAAAAGCACGCAAATGACTGTTTGTGAAGAAGTAGTCATCTGAAAGCTGTGATGTATGTGTGGGCGAAGACTTTTACTCAGCCAGCTGTATGTTTTGAGCTTTATGCCGATGGCTACGAAGAGTGATGGTAACAATGCCGGGAAGGGCGTGAACCCGAAGAACTGAACTAAAGACTGTGTGCCGCTAATTACGTATTCGTATCTATCCTTGGTGCCAGCCCATTTTCGCACATGTTTACTTTCCCACTCTCCAGTAATATTTTGTCCCAAAAAGACGACACTATGTGGCTGTGTCTGTTAAGAAAATACTACAGTTATTATTTGCTTATGACAGTCGTATTTTTTTGCTATATTTTCGTAAGAAAATAGACTATATTTTCTATAGGTAGTCTCCGGACCGGACAAGTACAAAGAGTATGAACTTTGTTTACTGCCTACATCTTGCCGGTTTGAATTTCAGTGATAATGTATACTTTGCGATTAACTTAAATGATTATTTATTCGAAAGAAAAGAAGTGTTGTTTGTCGAGAGACAATGAAAAACTATAATAAGGCGATGAAAATGGCGCCTCGTGTGGTGGTGGTGCGATGAGTGGGCTGCTGGCCAAGTAACCTAACTTGCGGAAACGTTCCGGATATTGGTTTTGGCTGCTAACAATTAAAAATCAAACACTGTCTTACCTGTGCTGCCCTTCCAAGGCCGTTTCAGGTGACCTATTCCAGGCTGAATCGGTATTCCCCTTTTACTATACGTCACGACTTTTCGGCCGTGACCCTTGTGCTTTGTTTGCGCCCGCGTAGAAAGGTATTGTTTCTGTCTCATGAAGCTTTATCGGAAACAAACTTGTAGTTTCAGCAGAGAGAAAAGTATGGCCAGCTATGAGCACTTAAAGCTTTGGTGATATATTTCTTTTTGCTTATAGACTCCGGGCTCAGGTTTTATGGTGATTTGATTGAGAAGATGTACTACGCTCTTTGGGCTGGCGCGATAACAGCTGAGAAACTTGTCTCGATGTTTGTGTTTAAAAGCGCGGCAATCTGTCAGGCTCGTCGGGAGAAAAATATGATACGTGAACTATTCACCAACAAAAGTGCTATAATGGCTATATTGACTGGAAATACTGCTGAAGCCACGTGTGAGGAGAGCTGAGAAGAGCAGGCTGCGGGCTGGAAACTTCAGCAGCGTCTGCGGCACCTAGGCGGC
The DNA here is from genome assembly GCF_017311325.1 of Ursus maritimus. Taxonomy (NCBI): domain Eukaryota; kingdom Metazoa; phylum Chordata; class Mammalia; order Carnivora; family Ursidae; genus Ursus; species Ursus maritimus. The sequence continues at coordinate 32,010,114 of NW_024426663.1, read as the reverse complement.
GCAAAAATGCTTAACACTTAATACTGAAGTGTATGTTAAAACATCGAAGCTGACTGAAAGGATTATGTTTGGCTATCCGAACAAGCTAGTGTTAGCTGCCAAGCGCTGTGGCCACCATCAACTGTTTCCCAGCTAAGCACTTACTGAAGTCCGAAGGAAAACTACATCTGGTATGTGAAAAATGAAAGATAATGGTATGAAAGACAAGGCGCGGTAACATAAATTATTTGATTGATTAAGTAACTTTGCCTTCGGGGCTGCCACTGCAGCGATTGTCGAGAGCCGGAGCCACCCGAGACCACGCAGCTCACGGCGTGACAGTGAGAGATGCGCCAGGTGCTCGGAGATGCCTCGCCCTACTGCAACTTTGCCAGAGGGACACTGAGCCATTTTTGCTAAACCTAGGCGCGACAGTGGCACTGGAAGCGCTGCTCATTGCTATGGAGAAAAGGAAAATATTCGAAAGACCATGTGCATGGTACTGCACTGTGGATCTAGAAAGCGTACTGTGAATATCATTGTTATCTGGGCTGATTTTAAAAAATACGTGACCCAAAAACTATCTGAAGAAACTTTTTAATTTCCATGATTTCAAAATCGAAGTTGACTGTGACTGGGCGCCGCTATTGGTAAGCCTGGCCTGGCCACTCAGCTCTTTTTGTTTAGGCGCTCTTTCTTTGTACTCAAGGTTACGTGCTAATATAAGAAGTAATCTTCCCCCCGTCTATGTTTGAATAAGTTTAAGAATCATCTGAATCAGGAAAATTTTTAAATTCAAATCGAGACTCACCGCCGCGCACTGAAAAAGACGTATTTGTTATAATACCTTTTCCTCCCAAGAAGTAGTGATTTGGTAGAAGTTCTCACCTGTGACAGCGATGCGATGGGCCAGTCTGTGTGAGCATCCTCTAGATCTTTGATGTTCTGTTACGACTCGGAAGTCTCTGCGGCACTGCCGGGCTGGCGATTAAACCGTCAACAAAGCAATTGCGTGTTCTAAAGTTATGTTGAAAAATTCCCACCATTAAATTCCACAATCTTGGGTGGAGTCAGTGCATCCACGCTATTCTCCCCATGAATCTCCGCCAATGACATGATTTTTCTGTTGCGAAGACTGCGGTAAATCATTGAGTCGATGAATGTTACGGAAGGCAGAGACTTTGGTTTCTCGTCCACGTTGCTAGTGCTTTTACGTTCGCTTTGTTCTGTCGGCGCTGAAACTGCTGGAAAGATCATTGCCTTTGACAAGGGTAAACTTTTGTTCCCCATAGTAGCTGACCAGCTATTTTGACTTTCGGACTGCTAATTCCCAGGGCACTGTTGTTGCACTGTGAGCCGTGAGCCATACAATACGCTCTGGAAAAGTATCAGTGCAGACTTTCCCCAGGATGCTCAGCGGGAGGGTGGTGTTTAATGAAGCTGGTTAAGCGCATAAAAACAGTTTGGCAGAGAAGAACGTGCGGAAGCCTAAAAACTCTGCCGTTCACTCTGCTGCCGTCCCCAGCAAGGCTAAAGCGACCTAAAAATCCCGTAGGTGAACACAACTTTTGCTGCGCTTTTGCCAGAAAGGAAGACACAAATCAAAGTCTTTAGAAATATACTCTTTGTCAGAGAATCCGCACATGGCTCAATCTTGCGTAACTGGTCAATCACAAGTACCAGGGGAGCGAAAGGATCTGGGAAGCCGGCTTGCCGTGACGTCACAGAGATACATTTCATTTTTCCATACTTTCCAGATAACTTCCGCTAATTGAGTTTGGCTTATTACATTGTGATAGTCAGCAAAAGCCTGTGGCTAAGGAAGCTAGTACTAAACGATACTGGCTGTAGGCGTAACAAGAATTAAATCTCATCGGCCTAAGGACAAGACATTTGGCACTACTGCTATGTACCATTGTTAAAAATGCTTTCTTTATTCCCATTGTGCACCACACTACTGGATTAATAACATTTGAGGGATGTGGAGGATGAAAGCGCAGTGGCTGGTTCAAAGCGCAGTCACTTACCTGAGAGCTTTACTGGTAATTTAAAACTGCGCTTTATGGCGCAATCTTTGACTCATTCATTCTTGTTTTTCTTGCTACCGCCAGCGACAAAAATGGCGCGGTGAAGGCGAAAGTGAAGGAAGAGATGAATCGATCTACGCTGTTGCCCAAAGTTTAAGTCAAGAAGATTGGTGGCTTCGTCTGTTGGCTGTGGCGGTCGCCAGATGTAAATGCTACTGTTGTTATTAGAATCAAATAGGTCTGCGCTACTTCTTTTGCTGAGTGATAAGTCAAAACATAACGTGAACTTATGGCACCTTGTTTGGTTGAAACAAGCCGTTGAGCGGAAATTGAGGAAAAGAAGTTGACTTCAGGCGTGAACCCAGCGAGCGGTTTAGAAATCGCGGCGGTTGCTGCGAAGGACACGTTGTTGGGGCGCTCGTTACAACTACGGCAGAGAAACAGCGTCTGATTTTTTCAACACATGTCACAAGGTCATTTGCTGAACAATCGAGGCGTTGCTTTAACATCCCAGCAGGGAGCCATGTACCGCTCAAGTGTTACAAACCACAATAGCTACATGAACCCAGGCAAACACATGAGGCTGGCGGCTTTGTGATGTCGCTTTTATATGGCGCGTTAACCGGTGCTGATAATTGATCATCCGAAATATTCACGCAATCGCTACGTTTCAGCGCCAGTATTCTACGAAAGAGACGGCTGTGCCACACAAAAAGCAACGTAATTCAGGTGAAAACTTATAGCTTTATTCCTGAATGGCTCGTCATGGAAGTGGTTTTCTGCCCCAAATACTGTTTAAAAACGGAAATTCACGTAGTAAGGGCCCATGAGCCACAAACATTTACTATGCCCACGGTCATTTATAACTTTCCCGTATAACTATCCCAATTCCTGCGTGATGGAAAGCAATCTGCTCTGTGCTGCAAATGTGACAGCCAGCTGCGCCGTCGGTATGGAGTAGCGACTGTGTGGCTGAAAGGAGCTGGTATAATTTTCTTCGCTTTTAATTTTAAATACAGCCACACCTCGGCTGTGGTTCCCATCATACTGGGCGTGGGCTCTGAGTATGTTTCTGGAGTTGACCAAGCGAAATCCCACAGGCTGGTTTGATGATGCTCCGCCGGCTCGGCCCAGGCTGAGATCTCTGGCGAGACACCCTTCCCGATGCTTGATATCGTGCCGAAGCGGTAGAATGCTGCTGCCTGGGCGGCTCGTATCTGCGACGAGGGTGTGGCGAAGAAAAAGAAAAGAGCGCATGTAACCCTTTAAGCACCAGACGCATGGCTGACCTGCTGTCTGCTCGCGCGAGCTGTGATCTTTGAAAATGCAAGCCTTTTTATTTCCTATTCGTGGCGCGACGATACAGCCTTGAAGCAAGCGATGATTAAAATTGCGTGCTGTGTGGCTGAAAACGGCATCATCTAGTTTGACATTTGTGATAAACTACGAAACTTCACTGCAAACAATTTTCTAGAAGCTGGTTTCTTATTGATGGCTTTCACTCACCAAGATTCTTGGTGTTTTCTTTTTATTTGAAATATTCTCCCCAGCAATCACACCACTCATTCCCCAGAAAAGCCATTCCTGATTCACTACCGTGATGTTTAATCCCACGATCTTTCACATCTTGATCTCCTTTCTAAAGCATACTGAGACCTGTTACTAAAAGGAAACACCACAAGCAGATCTTCCCTATTCGTGTGGTTTATCTGTACCTACTTCAATGCAGCGATTATGGATTGCAAGGAATGATACCTAAATTCCAGCAAATACTTCCAAGTGAACAAGCACTGATGTGCCAGGCTTTACCGACCTAACTAACGGCTGAGACGGAGAAAATGTCAAGGGTCAATTTGAATAGGGGTTATCAGGTCCCAAAAATACGGGCTGCTAAGGTCCGACGCTGTGATCCGGGAACCTGACCTGTGTTTACAAAGATTTGGTATGGGTTTGCGCTGCTGTTTCGCTACTACTGGTGTTGGCTGTTGGAGAAGACGCATACAGAAAAGGTACTCTAATGCATTTACTAAGGGTACTGTGACAGCTCTTCCCAAGCAAGATAGTGTTTCTTGGTGCTCCCCTTTAGCGCCCCTTCTTTTCCCTTTCGATACTCTATTTATCGGCATATTTTAAATATTAACTCGCTTCAACTCACCCGAACCACGCGATCTTCAATCCACTATTTCAATTTCCTGCTCAGCTGCGATCTCAGCTGCGCTTTCGGGGCTACCACCTAAAAAAACCTAAGTCTCTGCACTAGGTGGAGCTTCCTTTCTATTTTTGCTGTGGGCTATGCCTGCATTTCCTAACTGCTCTCTGATTGATCATGCGGCTTTAAAGAGTTCGTGAATCATATTGAGGCGCTCTTCGGTTCTGCTGATACATTCCATTCATTATCTGCGATCTGATACCAGGGTCGGACTGCTACCCAAACTGTCACTCTCATAGGTTTTCGATCATGTGATGGCAACACCGGCTCCCGTGTCTCCTGATGGAGCCCATGTCATTAACTTCACCAGATGCCTTCAGTGTCTCCCGGGTCTGCGCTGACCAGCAAATGGCTGAACTGGTGTCCTGGAAATGCCCGGCACGCTGTGTTTGACCAACCCATATGCGATGACTAACCGCTCAAAAAATGACCATGACGCCGTACCCAAAGATGAGGAAAGCGGTGGTTTGTCTGTGGCTGTTCAAAGATCCTCGGTTTGAAAAGTGGCTGAATCAAGCGCCAACTAGCAATTGCTCTTTCTTTTTCTTCAATTAAACTGTTATTTTCCAAAAACATGGTACCTATTTTTGATCTCTCAAGCGCGCATGATAAGTGTTCAATAACTGTTTATTGACAACTTTGCGGCTTTTGCTGTAATCTCTCTTTACAACCCTTGTTTCATGCTGGCTCGCGATATTATAATTCACATCTTGTCAGCAGCTTTACTGCTATTGACCCGATTAGAGCTAAGCGCAAGCATCGGGTCATAAAAGATGAACCACTTGCTGTACAAAAAAGCGCTCTTGCACCCAAAGGCTGCTATGTCCCGGGACTGTGACTAATTTTCAAACAATGGAGCCGCTCGTGCGAACGTCGTTGTTGCGTATAACCGCTAACATGAGACTGAAAAATAACTACAAAAGCCATGCTACCTCTGACAAAATGTATGGGTGTGTTTGACTCTGGAATACTGGCATGTTTGGTTCTATTTGTTATTGGATAATTTTTTCTAGTCGCTATGTAACGTCTATGCTAATATGTTGAAGTTTTTCTTTGTCCCATTTTGATGCACTGACCAAGTTCATTCGCACTAAGCTCTGGGCTGTGGGCTTGGGTCAGAGTCACGCTTTCTGACTTCGAAGCCAGCCAGTGAATACCATATCGTATAACTCACTGACGGGTTGAACATCGGTTGGAAGCCTGGACTTTGCTCTTTCGGCCAGCTAAGAAGATACATCCATCGCTCTTACAACAAGCAAGCAAATGTTTGACAAGCGTCAACCAGACTTTATTCGATTTTAATAAAAATTGATCTTTTTTTACTCAAGAGTATTTCCATCGGCTTTCACCGCTCCCGGAGGGCGCAGCTGTTGAAGGTACAGACTCAGGCTCATGTCGCAATAGTATGGTTTACAACTTAAAGGTGAATAAAAGTGTTACTGTTTCCAGCACATTCTCAATAACAAATATTCCCATGAAGTATAAGCTTCTATCTAGAACATAAAAGCGAGATATCCAGGATCCTATGGATCAATATGGGGACAGGCCTATGATGATGACGACATAGACTGGAGCTGAAAATGATTTGGTTGGCACAAAGCATTACCCCGAAAGTGGTGGACGTGATACCTGCCAATGGACATCTGGTTTTTGTTCTGATATGGAACATCTACGCGACCGAATTGTTTTGTGAAGGTAAAACTGAAGATAGTGTGTTTGTGCTGAATAAGCTGCAACCTCGGGGTTTTTGTTTAAGCAATTGCTACAAATGGATATGCAGTCTGGTTTTCATGGCATTGACTTTGAATGATACGAGTGATGGGCAGGCATGCTATTGCAGCTACAGTATTTACAAGAACATGAAATGCGTGATACTTGCTTCTGCATATGTTTGGTACGTATAATAAAAAGTAAACTGCAAAAGCCCTGGCATTCAACCTGTGTGCTACATCGTAACTGGCTTGGGATTGAGGGACAACGTGGTTTTGTATCCTTTCCTAACTGGCAGTGGGGGAGGGTCGGCCAACTCTGTATTTGAGGGTGTGAGATGTGAGGAGCTTTACTGCATAATACACCCAATCACGAGCACTTTCTCGCTAAAAAATTCTGCTACACCAGTTTTCGAAAGGAGAAGAATCATTTTAGGGAATCAGTATACGATTACAGTGCGTGATGGCTGTGCTTGGCTAACATTGGTGTAGTCAATTTCCCGGAGTGCTCTATATTCATTAAGTTTTTAAATTTTGTTGTGTAGCCTGGCGAATTATTTGCGTTTGGCAACTATGAAAGCAGTTTTATGGATCTGGTACGGCCTATTAAGGTTATACAACTGCGTCTTTCTGCACAATTCCTCTGTAGTAAGCTAAAAAAACTTGTTGAACTGTTTTGAAGGCTATGTCAGTACTCGCGCTGAAGCAGCAACTTTCGGAAGAAAACCTGGCAAAGGAAAGACGATCTAACGCCAGCAGGTGGGGCGTGGCGCGTGACTAACGTGTTTTAAAAAAAAATTACATATAATATACACACACGGTGCTGTGTCTACGGGTGTAATATACACAATCAGTAACTGGCCTCTGCTATTCAGATAATTTCAACATGTCTACTCCTTTCACATTTTCTTTCGGCAAGCGGAAATGAAAGAGAGTACTGCTGTCACCTTTACCATGCTTTCATCAACGACATGTCTTTATACAAACGCGGGAGAGCTGGAAACGTTACGTGCGCTGCAGATCACTACAAATTCGAAGTACATTTAGGGGTGACAAAAATGAAAATGGATATGTTCGCGGCACTGCCCTGGAGAGGCCGACGGTTCGACCGAAAAATACGAATTTGGCTGATTCTGGACGCTCGGCAGCTCGCACCAGAAAGTGAAAAAACGGCAAGCTACGGGAACCATCTGAAAGAAGAGCGTCGACCAATCAATTTATGGCGGGCACAATGTAATGTTTATGTAAAAAATATATAAGCAACTGACGAAAAGATATTGCGATTGAAGGAGTTGATTTACCGTCTGGAAGCTGGTAGACGCTCTCCCATTAGGACTGAAGGACCCCGCTTGTGCATTTAACAGGCCGACCTACGCAAGAAAGTATGCAAAGTCGGTTACAGTGGAAAATAACGGAGGCCATCGGAGAGAAATTTCACGGTCAAGGACCGAGGGCACCGCAAAAGTAATATCTTTATTTTGTGTCTGCCTGCATCTGTGGACTACTGTGAAACTTTCCACACAAAGTGTAAACTTGGAAATTCAGGAAAAATAGCCGACCAGGTGACTAAGCAGACCCAGCCTTGGAGCGCTCTAATTTGCTGAGAGACTACAGGAAGTGCAGGTAAAAGATGAAGGGATCGGAGGCGCCAGAAAAATATGGCGACCCAGTGCGTTGCCACGCAAACACAGCCTGTGGACAATAACTGCGAAGGAAAACGCTGTGCTGGCGAAGACCACCTGAGAAGCTGAAATGAGGCCTGATTGAGAAACTGCGTAGACTTTAATCTCAGCAGAAATCGTGCACCCGAAGTGGCCTCGGCGTATTCCGAGGGGCTGCCTGAGAACAGTCTATTGCTGGCTTTGGCGCCAGCGGGCGCGCAGCTTTCAAGCCGAGAGAGCGGAGGCAGGAGTGCTCTGCGCCGCAAAAAAGCAGGAAAACTCCACGTGCTGATCTGAAACAGGGTATACCCAAGGAGGTTGTTCGCTGATGGGGCTTTGTGTAAAGAGGGCTCCGCGGGAGAGGCTTCCTCTGAAATCGAAGCTGACATATCTCTCGGCCTAGGGAGCGAACACCTACAACACTTCATCCTCTTTGCCATGCTGCCCCAATCGGCACCCACCCAGCACAGCACAAAGTGTCGCAGGGACTTCCACACTGTGGAGGAGATAACTTCAGCTCCACTGGACCTGTGGATGACATGTATCAGGCGCGATGGCGTACCGGGAGTGGAACAAATAGATGACGCCACATCACTTTCGTCTATTCATGCCCAAATGCGTGGCACAATCTGTCATGTGAAAACGAAGCAGGCACAGTGCATTACCTGATGGCTTTGAGCCCTTTGCTGGTCAGCTGCGTCTGTTTTCCTGCCCTCAGTGAAGGGGCTATGCTCCTCCCTACTAGACTTTAGCGTAATATACAAGAGAAAATGGAAGGAAGTAAGGACCACCTGAGGCTCGAGACACAGTGCGGCTAGGGAAGAAAATAAATGCGTGCTCGCAAGCGGTATCTCCACAGCGTAATATTGGCGGTGAACCGATGCTGAGGAGGGAAACCGCCAGCAGCGATGAAAGCGTAGCTGCGAGCGGCCGGAAACTCCGCCGATCGTACCATGACGGCGACACTGGACCGCGTGAGCTTACGCAGCTCTTGGCGCAGCTTGGCTGGCTGGGCCAGCGCCTGGGCGGAGGCGGAAGCAGGCTCGCGGCGCGTAGGCCTGGCGGCGCTAACGTACTTTGTTTGTTTCCCAGCGCTGCGACTGCGAACGCTGAAAGGCGCCTGACGTATATATCGACTGTACAGTGACGCTAACAGAAACGGAGATGAAATGGCGAAAATTTGATGAAGGCCGGGCCAGCGTTCCTGTTGCGAAAGGCTTTGCGGAAACGCCTTTATTCAGCTCGAAGAGCTGAAGCGTCCCATTTATATCCCCCACCAGGGAATGAACGCTCTACTGGCACCTGATGCATTACCACTAAAATCAGCGTCCCACATCTGGGTACTCCCGGCGCCGCTGAGCACGATCTGGTTTAACTGGACGCGCGCCCGCGCCATCGGGACTCTGACGGGCTGGCGAAAAGAAGAACAATAGTCTGACCTCTGCTACAAGCGGGCTGACTGGGCAAGTTCGAAAATGAAACAGCGATCCCTTGGCGGGCACCTGAAAAGTATTGGCTAAAACGCTGGCTCAGAATATCTAAGGAATGACAATCTGGCAAGAAAATTAAAAATATGGTAATCCAAGTATGCACGATCTAGATGCTCGGCGATCAGTGAGCTGAACAGAGAAAGAAACCGAGTTAATGTGGAGGAGGATGGACGAGATAAGTAAGAAAACCAATTTCAAAAAAACTTCAGAATTTACTTACGTGTGACTTTCGTGAGCGGTCAGTCGGAATCATCGTATCCCGAGAATGGGCGAGAAAAGGAAGTACTTCAACGCAGGGTAGTGCGAAAACTTCCTGATCACAGCAAAGGAAAGCACAAGCATTCGCTTTGGCAGCAAGGATTTACAGCTTTCGTGGGCGCAAACCTATCGCACTCGCGTCGCCGGGCGGCTACATGTCAGATATCAGGATACGGCCATTAACGATCGTTTAAGAGAACTACTCACGCTGCACAAGGCAGTATCGGGCGATCGAACATATATAATATATATGTATATGTATATATATATATATATATATATATATATGTATATATATATATATAATAATAATAATAATAATAATAATAATGTGTATATGTAATATATGTGTATAATAATAATGTATGATGTATATAATAATAATGTATATGGAAATAATTGAAGAGGCTGACCTGCTTCGGAAGAAGAAAAAAGCTGCCACGGCGGAAAGTCTGTCCGGCGCAAAGGGTAATCGATAAGTGATGGAAGAAATAAAGACGCTTCAGAATCGCCGATCGTAGGCCAATTTTAGGTAACAGCGAAACCGGCCCACTACAGGAAAATGTAAGAGATTACTCATAAAAGGCTACAAGAATTACAGGAGAACTATAAACAAAAAATGCTTTTTACTGGCAGCGCACACATGGCATCTCATTAAGATCATCTTCTACTCAATAATCTGTCTCAATATAAATGGCCTAAATAACTCCCAAAAAGCGCCAAAGGGTTGCAGATTGGATAAACACATGACCCATCCATTTCCTGTCTAAGAGACTCATTTTGAACCTAAAAAGTAATTCAGACTGAAAGTAAAGGAGATGAGACTCTACTGCATAGCCGGACCACTCAAAGGAAACTGGGGTAGCTTAATTCTCATATTGGAGCCGGGTGGATTTTAAACCTAAGACTTATCCAGTTAGAAACACAGAAGGGCACTGTATTATTCTTAAAGAGATGTGTCAGCAAGTGAATATGACTGCTAAATACTGCTATGCCCCAACAGGAGCAACAAGATACTGAAGCAACTCTTAACCACAATAAAAGACATATAGATAAAAATACAGGCAATAGTAGAGAGACACCTCAGCTTGCTCACTATCGTAGCTGGAGGCAGTGCACAACGGAAAATCAGCTGTAAAAACAAGAGCTTTGAATATACTGGAAGCGAGTTCGAGCCTCATAGATATATATGACTACACCCCAGGAGCCAAAGGGCTACTCATTCTATTCTAATGCCCATGGAGACACATTCTCAGAGCCAGACCATGTTCTGGTCACCGGCGCAGGCAGGTCTCAACCGATGCCAAAAAAGCTGAAATTATTCCTGCATATTCTCGAACCTGGCAGCTCTCTGGGGATTGGAACTCAGCCCGCAAGGAAAAAATTTGGAAACTCAAGCAGAACCATCCTGCTCAGAATATTTCGATGAACTCCAGGAGAGAAATCAAAATCGAGGTGACTTGTTTATGGAGACCACTTGAATGAAAACACAACGGTCCAAAACCTGTGGGATACTGCCAAAGGCGGTCCCTGAGGATTCATGGCCATCAAGCCTCACTCAAAAGAATAGAAAAATCTAAAATGCAGTTTTATATTCTCACTTCAAGCTGGAACAGCAAAGAAGAGGGACAGGCCTAATCCATGCACATGAGGAAGCAGTTGACCCAAGATTAGAGCAGAAATCAGTGAATCAGAAACCAGAAGTACGATGAAACAGATCAACAGAATTTAAAGCGAAGAAATCTAACTCAAAAATTGACAGCCGAAATGAAGAAAAACGTGAGTAAAGTATGGATGAAAAAGGGAAGGCACAACCAGCACCAGTGGAAGGATGACTTTATCAGCAATAGTTAAACGATCTGGGAGAGGCAGCGAAACACAAACGCAGAAGACGGCTGTTACTAGGCTATTGGTATATGAAAAATTAGTCGATGTTCAATTACAGTGGTTTTCTGGTGCCACACGTCAAAAGAAAAGCACCTGACTGCTACAAAACTCAGTAATAGAGAAACAGAGAGAAGAAGCCGCAAACTCGTCACTATGTATATTACCTTGATCTAAACCAGGCCGAAAAAGACTCTCCATCAAAGGAAGGAAGTCCACAGACAATTTCCTAATGAATATGGACACCAAAATCCTCAGCAAAGTTTTATTTATTGGGAGTCCAACGACAGGTGTATTAAAATGGTCCTCTCTAACTTATTTAGAAATCATCATCGGCGCAGAAGAAAAAATCTCGGGAACCATATGATCTCTCGGCGGAATGCGAAATTGAAGCAAAATACGCTCGTTAAAACCGCTTCGATGAGCTGCCGATACGCAAATATCGTCTCGAGGCTGTGGAAAGCCTTTCGCCAGATAAAAGTACGATGGTCTCATACTGACCGATAAACTTTGCTATTACTAGAGAGTCGTCAAAAGTCAAATCGGCAAAGAAAAAATGATACTGCGAATGACGGCAGAAAAACCTCGCCCAAACGGTAAGTATAAAACAATTCGGTAATGGCGAGATCAAAATCCGGTGTTTGTGAGACTGAAGAAAAATCATCGCAATGGCACCCGGAACAACCCGGGGGGCATCGTATTTATGATACAGAAGCGAAGAAAATCGCTGTGACACAAAGATGAGCGCATCTTCATGGTCGGAGAAGAAGGAAAACGTGGTCTGCAGAGCAATCCTACACTATCCTGAGACATTCAAAGGCTGGAACAAATGGTTGTAAAGAACAATAAGCCGAGAACTGTTGAAAAGAAAAATGAAGTTGGAGGCGTCGTAGGATTTGGCAACGCAAGCTGTGATCACGCAAAAGTAGCGCTGGCACAAACAGGCGCGTGAGTTTGCGAAGAACTGAAGTGAACCGGCTCTTTGAGCTGGCAGCGCAAGCGGCTCCGGTGGGCGAGACGACCGTATGGTGGCACGGCCGTGGTTTCAACTACGCCAGGCGAAAACGAGCACTTCTCTGGTATACACAAACTCAAATGAATGGTGATGAACAGCAAAATCTGGGCAGCAACTACTCTGCGATACAGCACTGGCTATCCCGAGGCAGAGAAAGAAAAGCTTGTGGGACGTTAATGCTGCGGCCGAAGGCGTCAGCGGCCAGCGGTGAGTCACTACGCAAATGACACTACGAATAAAGACAACCTTACTGGCTCCAAGCTTCAATAAT